>NW_008338715.1:470092-490354 GCF_000622305.1 Nannospalax galili | reverse complement strand
CCAGAAAGAAAGAGAGGGAAATAAGAAAGTGATTTAAAACTACTCAAAGTGTCACAAGTAATATTTTAAAATAATCCAACCAGGTATGTTTGTTCATGCTTATAATCACAACATTGAGCAACACAGCAGGGATAAAGGTGCAAAAATCTTATTTTTAAGTCTTGCCTTGCTATACACCCTATATGAAAGGAAAAATACCAAAAAAAAAAAAAAAAAAAAACTAAAAAAAAATGCCAGGCCTGGTGGTATACACCTTTAACCCTAGCATTCCAGGAGACAAAGGCAGGTCAATTTTTATGATATTGAGGCCATCCTAGTCTACATAGTGAGTTCTTGGCAAGCTGGGGCTACTGGAAAAACTTGCCTCAAAACAACAACAGGAAAAGAAATAAACAAATAAGAACAACACAACAATCAAAATAAATAAAATACCAGAAACATCATATCTATGAAGGTCAGCAACATCCAAATAGAATTATTCAGTCATTTATAACTAGTCTGATCTTAATCAAATTATTGCAAACCAATACCATTGAGAGAACCTGAAAATAACTGAAAAGAAATTACTTTTCATAGGGAAAAATGCCGAATAAGATGGACTGCTGATTTCTTTTCAGAAAGCATAAAACTCAGAAGCAGTGGTTGATATATTTGAAACAATGAATAAAATAGAGGTTAATAAAATGGAAGATTGTTCTTCAGAAATAAAAGATAAATTATGAAATTTCAACATAAAAACTGAAAAAGTAAAGGAAGTTTATACCTAGTAGGCATGCCATATAAAAATATTATAATAAGAACAAAATGCTTAAATGTTCATATACCAGGTAGGCAATAATTAATTTTATATAAAGAGCTAAAAAGCACAGGCAAAGATAACTATACTTTTAAATATTAATTATGATATAAATATGTTTTTAGGTGCAACTTATCTCTTTTAACTAACTTGAGAGAGAATAAGCCTTAGGAAACACATATGAATCTTTGTTGCTAGCATACAATACTTAAAGATGTAATTTCTGAGACAATAACAACATAAAGGAGTTTGGGGAGAAGGGTGCAATATGAGGACACTATGGAGGATTCTTTAAGTTAATTTGGTATTAACCAAAACTACATTGTTATGAATTGAGTGTAAATTGTAGTCCTCAATGCAACTAATAAAAAATATAACTGAAAACACACACATACACACACACACAATTATATAGACTGCTTGTGTATTAGTCACTTTTCTGTTGCTGTGATAGAAACACTGACCTGAGCAACTTATAGAAAGAAGAGTTTATTTGAGCTTATGGTTCCAGGGGAATTACAGTCTGTCATGGCAGGAAGGCATGGTGGCTGGTGGTGGCTGGACCAGGAGGAGCAGAATCTAAGCTCTCACATCATCATGCAGGCACAGGAAACAAGAGAGTGACTAGCAATCTGTCAAGGCTTAAGAACTCTCTAAACCCACCCCCAGTGATGTGCTTCCTCCAGGATAGCCACACCTTCTAAAATCTCCATAAATAGTGCCACCATCTGGGGACAAAATATCCAAACTCTTGGAGCCTTTGGGGACATTTTCATTCAAAACCACCTCAACTTGAGACTATGTATTTAACCCAATAGTGGGCTGTAATTAAAGAACAAAAGGAAAAAATGACCCAAGACATTTAATAAATGACAAAATGACAAAATATTACAGAAACACAAGTTCATGCCAGTTTATATTGACCAAATTCTTAATGGATAATAATACTATTTAACCCATTACTTTAAATATAAGGGAAATTGTCAGAAACACAACTAGGAAACTAATAAGAAAGAGTTTAGAAAAAGAGATACATAGAGTTCATTAAGGTTAAACAGGTACAGACTTAGGAAAACATTTTTACCCTGTTTGAAGTTTGCTAATATTTAAATACAAAGCAGTATTTTAATCATCAAGTGGTTAAGAATAAAGGAAATATTGTTTGTAAAAACATAATTTTACTTAAGATGGTATAAAGATGCTATAAACACTTAGATAAGGAACCTGCACTGTTAGCCATGAGGTGTGAAGTATGTTAAATGTCACTTGGGAAATGTAAATCCAGTCATTCAGAGAGGAACAACTAGAAGAGACAAGAATGAAAAAAAAAAAAACAGGTTGCCTGGCATCCCAGCATTCAATTTACTTCTCCTGCAATGCTGTTGTGCCAGAAAAAATAACTGAAGTTGATGCCAAAGGAGATAAATTTTCAAAGATCTGTTGGCTGACTGCTAAACTTGTTCCTCCAAAGCTAAAGCTCAAGCCTAAAAAATCCCTTGTGAAGATGGAAAAGGTACACAAAGGGAAACGGTAAAGCTGATTCTGGCAAGTGTGGGAATAATCCTATAGAGCACCGAGATACCAGAACAGACCAGGCCCAGAAAGATGAAGGGGCTGGAGATGAGTGAAGTATGCAGTTTTGCTAACTTGTACTTCTGGTTTCCTGTAAAGTTCAAAATACAGGGGTTTTTTTTTTCAAATTTTATATAAATATGTAGAAGAAAATTTTATTACTTTTTCTTCAAAGCTAGCTATTAATACACAGAATACTTCATTTTGGAGGCTGATGTGAGGAAGGATCCAATGACATTACAGGACGTATCCCAAGCAGGCTTAATATAGAAGCAGGGGGGTACTTTCTTCTATAGTGTTGTGGGGTGCCTCACCAGAGAGGACCTCGCAGACAAAGTGTTGCCAAATGAAAGTCATTACTGGCCAGGGCTACTACACAAGGGTATTGGGAACCCAAGTGTATAGCACTGAGCCATCTCTAGGGTCAGTTTTTATACAGAAAAATACATAACCAGGGAGAAAAGCTTAAGCTCCCAAGCATAGAGGTGGAGATTCCCCTAAATAATTTCTATTCTATTAAGTAACAATTAATCTTTTGCAGAAGCAAGCCAAGCATAACGTACAGAAGCTATAAATCTACAGTTCACAGGTGCACTCTGGGACCATCTGACCTGTTCCCAAGACATGTGGGGTCCAGCTGACATGTGTTCCCATACCCTGGGCCAACTGCCTGATAATTTCAGAGACTAGAATCAGCCTAAATTTAACATGGCATAGCTATGGTCAAGAAGGTGCCTGATTACAATAGCTTTGAGTTCCTTTTTGGTCTCAGGAACAGAAGTTACCTGAAGTTAACATAGGTTATATACTATGGCACAAACACACTGTGGTATTAAAAAAATAACTTTTAATTAATTCTCCCTTTCCATCAGTATGGACCACAGTCCCTTAAAACCAGAAATTTGTTCCAGGGAACTATGAGCATTTCTCAAATTGTCCTGTTACTGTGGTGAATCACCTGTCTTCTTGTTCAGTGAGGCTGTGGAGACCCTACCACATAGACTTGAATCAGTGTCCAGTCTACAAAAAGGAGAGTCAACACAGAGGAAACATTTCCTCCATGATTCCAAGGGAAGCCAACCCCAGTCGAGTAGGAACTTTGACTTATATTTACATAGATGGAACTGGTAAAGAAAGAAACAAGGGGCTCCTCCCAAGTCCACATGACCCCTGAGGAACAGATCCTCAGACAACCTTAAGAGTAAAAATAGATTGGTTTATTTGGGCCAACTATATGGTCTTAAATACCCAAAAGGAAAGTATAACCAAAGAGTAAAGTCATCAATATATTTCTTTAAGAGTTCAAGGGATTACACATCCCAGACATTAGACTTAAGTTCTTATGTTATTTAGGCAATTATCTCTCATTGATGATGTCCTAGTTTGTTCTCTTTATTGCTGTGACAAAATACTCTGACCACTACCAACTTGGGGAAAAGGGTTTATTTAGCTTACAACTCCCAGGTTGCAGTTCATCAGGGAGTCCAAGGTAGGAACTCAGGGCAGGAACCTGGAGGCAGAAGCTGAAGCACAGGCCATGGAGGAATGCTGCTTACAGGCTTGCTCCCCTGGCCCCTGCTCAGCTTGCTTTCTTTTGCAACACAGGCCCACCTGCCCAGGGGTGGCACCACCCAGTGGTCTGGGCCCCCCTGCATCACTCATCAAGAAGATGCCCCTCAGACATGGCCACAGCCCAGTCCAATAGAGGAGATTCCCCAATTGAGGCTCCCACAACCCAGGTGTGTCAAGTTGACACTAAACCTATCCAGCGCAGATGATTTTGTACCTAATAAGACTCAGGTGTAAGACTTCAAACCTTGGTCTGCAATACTGTAGTGCCCACTTAAAACTAAGGGAGATAACCCACTATTGTACTAAAATGATGGCTAAATTTGTTTTCTCCCTCTATCTAGAAGCCTTTGAGAGGGAACTGACACTGATTCTAGCCACTCCAGCAGCTATCAACGTGCCTGAAAATAAATCCTGAGTCTATCGCTCTTGAGTCCACCCTTGGCAGACAAAAGAAAAATGAGGAGGAACCCAATAGAGGGATGCTCTTGGAAGCTCTCATCAAGACATCCCAATGGACACTGATATGAATATTTGAAATTTGCCCTGTACTAACTTTTTTCTGGTTCCTTGTCTAGAACTTGTAATACTAACTATTCTTGCCTTTACTTCTCTTTCATATCCCTATTTACCAGTCAAGGTCTTTCTTTTCTCCCTACAGATAAGAGTTATGCAATTTGTGAGTCTTTTGGATACACCAAATGAAGGGGTACCCCAATTATGTCACCCTGCATCCCTGTTCAGCATGGAAGTAGCCAGAGCAGTCTTCATACTGATTCCCTACCAGCAATTTGGGTAAACGTCTTCAGAGGGTTGTGGTAAGAATAGGAGGTAGGAAATGGCTAGGCAGCTAGGGTAAAAAGGCCCCAAAGAAAAGCTGCCAGTTTCTCTCTTGGCTGAAAGTCAAAATGTTCTGGGCCTTTTAGCAGCATACTCTGTTCCAAAGGCCAAAAATATCAGAAGCATTTAGGAGCTCTTATCTAATCCCTAAAAGATTTTAGGGTTGCCTCTTCAGAGGGGGGAGTGTTAGAATAGCAAAATGCCCCATAAATTTAACTGGTCCAGACTATAAAATGGCTAGTCTATCTGTTGGAAGACGAACTTTTCCTAGGAAGGCAGCTTCACCTTAAGTTATGCTAAATAGATTGGCAGAATACCTGGTGCATTAATGAGGCAGCAAATTTTTTCTGACTGGAAACAGCTTAGACCTCCACAGAACTTCCAACCAGCCTCAGGCATGTAGGTCTCTGTAAGTCTGTCTGCCTTAAGGAATCTTTCAGGAAAGTATAATTTCCCCTTTCTTCATGCCTTTCTTCAAGCCTTTGGGCTGCCCCTAGCATCTTGTAGTATTTCTTCAGTTTTTCTCCAAAGCTTTCTTCTCCCAGTCTTGTAGCTGTGAATCAGCCATGTTGTTTAACCTCCCACATAGATTCTAAACCTGCATGACTTCATGGCTCGCTTTCCTTCTTCCCACTATTCACCTCCTCAAAGCAGCTGCCACAATTACCTGCTCACTTGCCCTGAGGATTTTTCTTTAAGATTCTAATAAAATTGTTAAGAAAAAGAAGATTACTACATTCTGGTTATGGGATCACTTAATAGTTTAACAGTCAATCACATAACAATCATGAACATACATGTACCAAACTCTGGTGTGTACAGTTTCATAAAAACAGTCTTATTGGACTTCAAGATGCAGGTTAACAAAAATACAGTAACAGTAGGTGACTTCAGTACCCCACTTTCTCCTATAGACAGGTCGTCTGTCCAAAGAATAAGAAGAGAAACATCCTAATTAAATTACATCATACATAAAACGGACCTAACAGACAGCTACAGAATGTTCCATGCTAGCATCAAAGAATACACTTCTAGTCAGGAGCCCATAGAAGTTTCTCTAAAATAGACCACATAGTGGGGCACAAAACAAACATTAACAAACAGGTTTGTCTAGTCTTTCTTTCTTCTCACCTAGCGTGTAATCCCACAAAATCAGTATCTTTGTTTTGTTCACCAGTATACTACCACCACAAAAAGTATTTGTTACATTGTTAATACTCATTATACATTGGTTGTAAATATAGTTTGCTATCATCTCAAAAAACAAACAAACAAAAAGCCCAGAGATTTGTTGGAACCTGAAACCCTAAATCAGGTTTTGCCAGTAAATCAGGTGACCTGAATATGACAGTGAGAGTACTGATAGTGTTCCTTGAAAGGGAAGTTGTTCTGTTTCTAGATTTTGGATCTTCTGATTTGTAATTCATACATTTCCCTTTCATTTTTTAAAAGTCAGGGGCATCTTGTGAAAAGTTCCTAAACAGCATTCTCAATATTAAACATCAAGTCCCACTTGTGGCTTTCAGATGATGGTAGGCCATACGAGAAGAGAGTTTACAAGTTCTTACATATTGATAATAATTGTCTGCTCATGTCCTGCCTGAACTATCATCATTGTTTATGAAAAGTATCTTTATTAAAGGTATGCACATTTTGGCTTAGAAAAAAGCCCACAAGAATTATATTTTCACAAAGACTTCTTTAGATGTATGAATAGGGAAGACGGTATCTAGTGTTGGAAAGAATTTGAAATACTCATGCATTAAGTGAGGTACTACAAAATGTAGCATTCTGTGAAAATGTGCAATTAGATTATAGAAACAGAGTTTATCATTTCATGCTTTTGTCATACGGTTGACTCCCTAGGAGTCCTCACATTTCCTGGACACTTAGACAACTATCCAGCTGCCATAGAATCCAAGAATTGTGTTCCCAGGATATGCTTCAGGAACCTAAAGAAGCTATATACAGAAAAAAAAAAAAACCCTTATATGCAAATATGCATGGCAACATTGTTCATAATAGCTAAAAGTGGTAATTCAAAAGTCTAAAACTTAACAAATGGATGAGAAAAATGTAATACCCAAATAAGAGAATATCATTTAAGTATATAAAAAAAATAAACTCTGAATACATGTTCTAAAACTAAAAGAAATGTGAATACATTATGCAAACTCTCCATGAAGTTTTCAGGCCATGCCATAAAGGGAAAATAAAATGGCCAGCATAATTTGTTCCTCTTTCTCTGGTCCTGTGTCTGATGTTTATAGTTTCAGTAATAGTGTCTTATTTTCCAATTCTGGGAGGTAACCAAAGGCAATGGCAATAGCCTATGTTGTTTTGGGACTCTCTTGGACTCTGCTGATCAACAATTCAAAGGGAAGTTGCCCATTCCTTAGTAATGGGATTTTGTTAGATTGTTTACGGTTCTTGGGGGAGGGGCATTGTGACTCTACAGCATTCCTCACCTAACATCATTTATCTATTTGGAGTTGATTTTTCTATAGGGTGAGAGACGAGGATCTAATTTCTTCTGTAGATTGACATCCACATTATTCATCACTATTTGTTAAAAATACTATCTTTTTGCCAAACAGTATTTTTTTCATCTTTATCAAATGTCTAGTAGTTGCAATTGCATGGATTGGGTTCTCTCTTCTATTCCAGTCATCTATATGTCTGTTTTTGTGCCAGTGCCACATGATTTTTCTTAATATGACTCTAATACGACTTAGAATAAAAAAAGGTGATAAAACCCAAAACATTATTGTTATTATTGTTATTGTTTACTATTATTATTTTTGTTGTTGTTGTCTTTTTGAGACAGGGTCTCCCTGTTGCCCCAGCTGACCTGCAACTCATCATGTAGACCAGGCTGGCATTGAAATCACAGAGATCTTCCAGTCTCTGCCCCCTGACTGCTGGGATCAGGTACCACCATACCCAGTATCCCAAAAAATTATTTTTGCAGAGAATTGCTTTGGCTATTTGTATTAGTTACTTTTCTGATAATGTGATTGAATACTCTGACAAAAATAATTAATTTAGTGAAGAAAGACTTAATTTTAGCTTACAGTTCCAGAGGGAACACAGTTCATCAAGATGTGGAAGATGTTGTCATGGGCAGAGGCTTTTCAATCACATTAGGTCAGCATACTGGAAATAGAAGAGAACTGGAAAAGGAGCCAGACTATAAAGTGTCAAAGCCTACCCTCAGTGGCATACTTCCTCTCTAAAGAGCCTTCATTTCTTAAAGGTTCCATTACTTTCCAAAATAGAGCCACCATCTGCAGAGAAAATATTCAACCATTGTAAGGAAAATTTCAAAACCAAACAACAATAATATTCTTGGTCTCTTGTGCTTCCATATATTTATTTCATGGTTGTATATCCTTAGCAAATAAGAAAATGCATATTAAAACAAAATTAGAATTCTGCCTTACCTCAGTCAGAATGACTATTATCAATGACACAAAAGGCAACAAATGCTGGCATGGATGAGGGGAAGGGGAATCCCTTAGTACTGCTGGTATGAGTAAGAAGTAGTTCAACAAAGATGGAAATCAATCTGGAGGTTTCTCAAAAAATCCAAACAGGACTGTCACATTACTCAGCTATTCCACTGCTAGGGATATACCCATATAGTATTTTATATATTATTGCTTATATCATTATTATTTCAGTGATATTTGCACATCTAAATTCATTGTTGCCCTATTCATAATAGCTAAGAAATGGAATTAGTCTAAGATTCTCACCAACTTGTAAATTAATAAGGAAAATGTAACATATATGCACAGTGGAATTTTATTCAGCAGTAAAGAAAAATTTAATTATTAAATCTGTGAGAAAATATATTGTTAGAAAATATATTTAATGAGATAACCCAAGGTCTAGAAGTCACACACCACACATTTTCTTTCATATGTGGATCATAGATAGCCAGAAATTTCAGATTTGTTTGTTTAACTGTAGAAGCAAGAAAGGATTCTTGGCATGGTGGGAGAAGAGGTTTTGTGGGGAGTAGAGATAGTAGAACACATATATGAAAATATAGGGGTACAAAATGAAGCAAGATTTAAACACAGATAGTTGGGGATGGGAGAGAGAAGGAGGTGTGGGTAGAGAGTTAGAACCCAAACTAAGAAAATTTGAAGAAGTCACATGGAAATGTATTACTTTATACATTAAAAACATGATTTTGTAAGTATTTTGAATTGAGTCAGTACATATGGGTAGATGAGAATCCAGAAGGCATGGATTTTAAAATAAAAATCCTGTTGTCACATGTAGGTTATCTTCCTAGAAGTTTAGTGAAAAAGACCCCAGAAATTCTCCCAAACTCTACAGGTTAATACCATGGCTCTTGGTTGATCACAACTGTGTAGTAGGGTTCTATCAACAAAGACATCATATACCTTGGTTGAAGACTACTAAGAACACATGCTGAAACTGAGCTGGAGGTTTCTTTCCTGGTAACTAGCTGTTACAGTGCCAGAAATAGGTCTTCAGGCAGTTGGAGGGTTGGGGGAAATTAACACTGGTCTTTTCTGGTTTTGAGCTTATATACTATAACACCAAATTGACAGAAACTATGTGTCTACTTGTAGAACAGTGGCTCAGATGCTATGGAGGTAATCAACCACTTTCTATTTAGATCAGAGGCTTGCTTCTCAGGAAAGAGTTCATGCCAGGTATTGTGAATCTTTTCAAAAAACGATGGCTAGGAGACCACAGTCCCTACTTTTGTTCATTTTGTAAAACTACCTCCTAAATATATCTCTACTCACAGGATAGTGCTGTTTATATTTATACTCATAGACTAGCACTGTCCTCTGCTTTGATCAATGAAGCTTCTCATTGTAGCAAAAGGTAGTTAATACAAAGACTCATGGCTGGTTAACATGTTGAGAAAGATGAATTTTGAGTACTCAGCCTTTAATGAGACACACAAACCACCCCTTCCAAGGAACAAGGAATATCATTGAAGAGAGGACAGAAAGAATGTAAAAGCTAGATGAAGGGAAGGGGGTGCATGGAATGCCATCTTCTAGAGATGATATGGCCATGGCACTCATGAACCCCCAGCAGCTGTGGCTGCCTACATAGGGTTTGTACCAGACTCAGCTCATAAACATTGAATTGCAGATGAGGAGGGAGATCATTGGCCAAGACCACCAAGGGGTACTATTGGCAGTAAATAGCTTCTGAGGGAGAGGAAGTCATTTTCTTCAATGATGTAGCTATGGTGATTTACTCATGCACCCCTGAGTAACTTAAACCCATGACCATGTGAATGGCCTTGGTTAAACTCCATGGGTCACAAAGAAAAATCAAAACAAAAAGACATGAAATTGGGATGGGTACATGGTGGGAGGAAGAGCAAGTTGACAGGACTGGAAGAAGAATAAGAGAGTAGAGGGAGAAGTGTGACTAAAATGTATTTGCCTGTGTAAAACTATCAAAGAATAAATTAAACAAAACTTTGTACCCTTTCTGTACCTACGCCTGTATGGCTATTAGCCAATTTTACAATACCTGGTAGAGAAAAATGAAGAGGCTCTTCTTTTCACTCTGCATATGTAAAAAAATATTTTTATTAATTCATTGAGAATTGTATCCAGTATATTTGTTCTTATTTTGACTTCACTGAATATTTTGACTTTGTCTCTGCTATAATTATGCTCTCTATGTATCTTCTAAAATATTTGAACATGTTCTCCATATCTGTGTTTCATACATCCTATACATAATAGTCCTGTATTAGATTAGTGCATGGATAAAATAATAACCTCTGACTCATGAAGAGAAAGAAGATGTTATATTCTAACTTGTTACTGGGAAGATATTTCTAGCCCCATTGTTTCAGTCTCAGTCTCACTTTAAGAAGTTGATGACTGCAATTGGTATTGCTAAGTCTTCCTGAAATTTTGTGTATCAGTTGTGCCTGCATCACTCTGACCAGAGTATCTGGCAAAATGCCTTAAAGAAGAAAGGGTGTGTTCTGGCTCACCTGTCACATGTATCAATCTATCATGGTGCAGAGGGCATGGGAGAACAGAGCCACTCACATCACTGTGGATAAAAAAAAGAAAGACTGTAATACAGAGAAGGGTTAGAGATGGATATAACCACCAAGAATATGCCCCAAGTGGTTTCGTTAGAATCCTTATAAACAAATTATCTTTGAAAATGCTCACAGAAACACCCAGAGTTAAGATTTGCTAGTTCCTGGTCTAGAACTTGTAATGCTAATTACTCTGGCCTTTACTTCTCCTTCACATCTCCTATTCACGATTCAAGGACTTTCTTTTCCCCCTAGAGATAAGAGTTATACAATTTGGGAGTTTTTAAATAGACCCACTGAAGGGGTACTCCAATTGCCTCATCCTGCATCCATCCTCAGCATAGAAGAAGCCAGAGCAGTCTGCATCCTGATTCCCTATTGGCAATTTGGGTAACCTCTCCAGAGGATGGTATGATAAGAATAGGAGGTAGGAATTGTCTAGGTAGTTAGGGTAAAAACACACCAAAGTAGCCTGACCCCAAAGAAAAGTAGCCAGTTTCTTGGCTAAAAGTCACAATGTCCTTGGGCCTCTTAGCAACATCCTCCGTTCCAAAGGCCAAAAATGTCAGAAGTATTTAGGAGCTTGTATCTAATCCTTAAAAGATTTTAGGTTTACCTCTTCAGAGGGGAGAATGTTAGAGCAGCTAAAGCCCCATTTAAAAAAAAATCAAAGAAGAAGAAAGAGTACAAGAAGTTATCAGAAAAAATTGATGGGGAGCTATGGGAGGAGTTGGAGGGGAGGAGGTGGGCATGGATTTGATCAACACACCTTATATGCAAGTATAAAATTCTCAATAAATTATTTATTTACAAAAAAAGATTTACTAATCTCCTAAATGTTTCTAAATCCTATCAATTTGGTAAATATGCTTTACCATTTCTTTTCATAGATTCAGCTTTTGCAAGATACCTACCAGTCCCAAACTCCTAGCACTAAGATTTCAGCTTCTTTGTTAAGTCAGGTTCTGATGGTATATTTCTTTCTTTTCAGCAGTGTTATTGGTATTACACATATACTTTTCTCTTCTTGAATCTGAATAAATATGTATTTAAATAGCTGTATATTCAAATAGTTTTACTTTATTATGTTTTCATGAACCCTTAAGAACTATTAGAAATAAATATTCCTATAAAGTTACTTGAATATTCCCTGATAAAATATTTATTTGGACTTTCCTTTCTAGTCCAGTTTTACAAGATTTTAATTTAGGCTTTGGTATTTAGTTTTATAAATATATTGTTGCCTTACCACATGGCCTGAAATTTGCTGCTGATAGAAACTGTGTTATTTACCATCTCTACCAACTGTGTTCCCAGTTGATTTGGATAAAGAACAGTTCTGGAATCACAATAGAACAGTGTTGAGATATTGTACAGCACTGTAGAACTCCTTCTATGGAAACTATGTAAAATGAGTTGTTGAATGGTATAATCTCTACTGTACAGTTACAATCGATCTCTCTCAGTGAACCAATTTGTTTTTACTGTATACTGAAATTCTTAGACAACTGAGGAATGCTGCAGATTTCATAGCTGGATCCTATACTTTGGTCTATTTCTCCTTCTTTTGCAAGAATCAAATGTCACAATTAAAATTAGATGCTGGGTGATCTTTCTGAACTCTTTTATTTAGGCAGCATTGGAAAAGTTGTTAAGAAAAGAGAAGACAGACAACTAAGCCAGACAGCACAGCAATTCTTATTCTGTCATTTACTAATATACAAAATGGACAAAGTTTCTAATTTATCTAACTAATAGTTTCATCTTTGACATGTAAATAATAGAGGCTGGAGGCATGGCTGAGCAAAGTTTAAGAGCACTTTGTGTCACTTCTGAGGACCCTACTTTGGTTCCTACTACCCATGTTAGGGTTGGAGGAGATAGAGAAACTCACAACTGCCTGGAACTCCAGCTTGAAGGGGTGCAATGTGCTTTCAGACCTCCACAGGCACCCTCACACATCAGGGCACTACAAAGACCCACAAACACAAATACATAAACTGAATCTTTTCCAAAACAATAGAATGAAAAAATGTGAATAACAATGTTATTGTTTCCAGAGTGAGGATGAGGGTTGATATGATCTCAGTAAGATTACAGATTAGGAAGCCCCCAACTTTCCTTCCTATGGCCTCCCAACACATGCATCTATACAGTAATCAGTATCCTCTGTAGAAAAACTCAAACCTACAAAAGAGAATACTGTACAATGGAATCCTAAGGAAGGGCCCAAAGCAAAATGGTTAGGAAAACCTGAAATGCTTGTGCACAAACTCCATCCCAGACAGAACAACTCCTAGAATGTCAATGAGGATAGAGGGTTTGGGTAATACATGTAACAATCTATTTTAATAGTTTCTCCAGAGAGTTTGATTCTTAAACCACTTGGTATGGAAATAAGTTAATATTTGAACATTTCCTTGAATCCTACAGAGGAGGAGGTAGAGTTGAATGATTGTAACAACACTTCTCTACCTACTGTTTTCATGATCAGTCCAGGGAGAATAAGTTTACAGCTTATACTTTTTACTTTGAAGGAATTGTTTACATAATTTTCCTCCTTCTGCCTAAGATTTAGGTTTCTGGTCAGCCTATATCTAGAAACTGATGGAGTTGGTAAGCAGTAGGCCTGAATATGACCCTGAATGTTTGTATGGGTTCTTCTCATAGTTTTCCAGGCTTGTCCCAGCATCATATGTATGGCTTCATGATTTCCCTAGAAAGTATTTGTTACACATTATGGGTCCCAATGTTTGAAGCTCCAACACAAAGCTTTGTTCCTGCATCATCTGGCTCTGGGATTTTTACTCCTGAGTCCCTGTGGACTACAGAGACATGGTTCTGAAATGTGTGTTCTTTTGACATCCATTCCCTTGCCTCTCCTCCAAGCTCCGAGTATGCAGTCAGAATCAAAATACAGGCATTTATCACAAATTCCTTATTTACTTTAATATAAAATGGAAGTGAACTCCATCCTTCAGCTTTTCTGTGAAGACAGAATGAACTGTGAAGACATTTAATACACCAACATTTCCAGATGCATTTCTAGGGACTGACTTCTATCTTATGTCTCTTGGGGACTTGGCACATCTAATCTCCCAGGACCTGCAAAAAGCAAGGGCAGCTGCTTGGAATAGTACAAATATTTGAGAAGTGAGAATATATGTCTGGGCTTATCAGTGAAATTCATCTCCTAAATGGGGCCACTCTGACAAGGCTGACAAAGGCTGTTGTTTCATATAATATGCAAAACTTCACACAGAGAGTCAAGGGAAATGAAGAAACAAAGGAATATGTTCCTAATAAAAGAACAGATCCAATAAATCTCCAGAAACTGACTTTAATGAAATGGAGATCCCCAAAAAGATGTCCAAAGAACAGTGATAAAGAAACTCACTGAAAACTGAAGAGCAATACATGAATATAATGAAAATTACAATGAGTTAGAAATAATAATAATTAAGAAAAAAGGATGCTGAGCCTGGCATGGTGGTGCATGCCTTTAATCCCAGCACTCAGGAGGCAGAGGCAGGCAGATCTCTGTGAGTTCAAGGCCAGCCTGGCCTACATAGTGAGTTCCAGGAGAGCTGGGGCTACAGGGAGACCCTGTCTCAAAAAGACCAAAAAAAAAAAAAAAAAAAAAGGATGTAAGAGAAAATATACAATTGAAGAAGAACTGGAAGGAAAAGCATAAAAGATTGGTACAAAAACAGACTAAGTCACAATTTTTAAGTTGTTGGTTGTGACTCTATAGGGTCCGTTTGCACAACTGACAGCAGTAAAAGATTTATGGACACATGAAGACCAAAAATTAACTCAATTTCAAACATGTGGTAAATCTGATGTGTTTATGGCAGTGCTCATCAATGTTGCATCATGAAACTTCACTGCAGTCTTAGATCTGAAAACACAACACATACCTTCACACCACAAAAAAACAGGCAAATACTCTCTGAATTATCTCTGCTCTGATCTGAGGCAACTTTCTGCTATGAATCTCAGTGTTTTAATGTATTTACAAAGTTTATATTTTCATAAAAATATAATGATTTATTTATGGAAAACAGAATTTCATTATTTTTATTGCATCATTACCTAATACTTATGTTGAGGTAGTAGGTTTGCAATGTATCTGTTAGAATGCTTGATTTTTAAAAAACGGTACTTCAGAGACTGAAGGAGTTTCACTAAAAATATGTTAAATGAATTTAAGTTGGGAATTAGAATTTCCAACAATTTTGACATGGCCATAAATATATGTTCTATTTTGCCTTCAATTGCTGTGACAAATCACTCTAACCAGCACCAATTTGGGGAGGAAAGGGTTTATTGGCTTACATCTCCCAGGTTCCAGTTCATCACTGAGGGAGCCCAGGGTGGGAACTCAGGAGAGGAACTTGGATTGCTCCCCTGACTAGTGCTCAACCTGCTTTCTTACAAAATATAAGACCATCTGCCCAGGGGTAGCAACAGCTACAGTGGGTTGGGCCCTCCCACATCACTCAGCAATGAAGAAGATGCCCCATAGAAATGGCCACAGGTCAGTCTAATGGAGGCAATACCCCACTTGCGGTTACCTCAAACAGATGTGTCAAGTTGACTACTAACACTATCCACCACAATGTACTACTTGCATTTTGTATTGTTTTTAAGCAAAGTAGCATTATTAACACTAATGATTACAAGATCAAAGTATCAATCAACTCTGAAAAGTGTCTCAGATGCTTTATGTCCTAAGGTATCAATTATTCTGTCAAGACACATTTATATAAAAAACAAATAAGCACATCCATCTCATTGATATACAAATTTTCTTTTATCTTTAACAGATGGTAAAACTATATGCACCCCAAATTATGTGGAAATAATTTTATGATTTACTACTAGAATAAGTATGATTTCTATACTTCTTTTAATTTTATATACCTATGTATACACAAGATCATGTGAAAATTTCTTGAGAGAAAAGAGGTTATAAATGGAAAAAGTTTAAGCCCTAGTCTGGTCAAGCATAAGGGTCAATGAACTCAAAGACAAGTTGGCAATCAACTAGTTGAGGACTTAGAAAATGAACAAAATGGGACAGAGTGAAATCAGCTTAAGAGCACTATAGGATACTGCCAAGGAACACTGAGCTCCTAATAACAAAAGGAGAATGAGAGAATGGACAAATGGATTATTCTAAGAAATAAAGACTAAAACCTTTCCAGTTCTGAGGAAGGAAATGGGTATTAAAGAGTTTCAGACAAACAAAAGCTGAGTTAGGTTATCTCTGGATTGCCTTATAAAAATAGTGAAGTGAATTCTTTAAGCTGAAATTATATAGAAACACAAGAACATAAGTAATATGAAATTCATTGACAAAGGTGTCTAAGAGTAGTTAAGTAGTTAACAGTAGTTAAAAAATATATCGTAATAGTCAATTGGACTGATTCTCTGACAGGACATAGGGAATAGGGCAGAACCTAACATTAGCTTTCTCTTAAGTAGATATATAGTATTAAACTGACTCTTGATGTCTTATTATTATTTCCATAGATTAATGCATCTCTCATTTCTCACCAGAGAAATTTCCTTAGTGGGAGGTGGTAATTAACACAAACATCTACAACTGATCATTGTGTAGAGAAAAAGAGGCTTCCAGAGTTCCTATCCCTGATAGGACATGTATATTAAACTTCTGCCTCTCACATATCAGGGATCATTGGAAATGGGGGTGGAATGAATGTAAAAGTCAGAATTGATGGATGGTCACAAGGAAATAGACTTTCCAGACAGTTGCTCAGTTACTTATATCAACTCACAGCAATGGTGACAGCATGCACAAGTCCCATGCAAGCTCAAGCCAGAAAAAAATCCCACCACAGACGTGGGAAGTGGTTTAGAAATATCATCCCGAACGAAAGAATTTTTGGCAACAGATAACTACTGAGAGTGGGAGAGACAGTCTCTTACAAAGATGGGACTCTCGGTTGGTTAGTCAGGCTCCAGTGGTTGGACCCACACTGAAGGACATTTGGTAACACAAATTAAGCTCTATAGGCCTTATTATATATAATAGAGAACCATTCAGTTCAGTTGTCA
The DNA here is from genome assembly GCF_000622305.1 of Nannospalax galili. Classification (NCBI taxonomy): domain Eukaryota; kingdom Metazoa; phylum Chordata; class Mammalia; order Rodentia; family Spalacidae; genus Nannospalax; species Nannospalax galili. The sequence continues at coordinate 473,426 of NW_008338715.1, read as the reverse complement.
GCAGTTAGGGGAGGTTGATTGAGATAGACGAGGGCATCTAAATATTATCAATTTATATTGTATGAAAATAACAAAAAAATAAAATAAGAAAACATGCTACAAAACCAAATAGAAAGATTTCAAAATAATAAATATAAATACCTAGGAAACACTTTAAAATGTTCAACATATTTGGTCATTAGAGACATGCTAATTAAAATCATTTTAAGATTCCATTTCACCCCAATCAGAATGGCTATCGCTAGAAATACCAATAACAATAAACAATAGTGTGGAAGTGGGGAAAGGGGAATCCTCATACACTTTAAATGAGAATATAAACTAGTGTGGTCACTTTGAAAGTCAGCTTGGAGATTTCGCAAACTAAAAGCTACTATATGACCCAGTTCTATGAATCCTGGACATATATCCAAAGACTCTAACCCGTGACAGAGTTATATGCAGATCCACTGCTGTTCTATTCACAGTACCAAGAAAATGGAGTTAGTCTATAAGCCCATCACTGCATGAATGGATGATGAAGAGGTGATACATATGTACAACGTAATATTACTCAGTTATAAAGTAAAATAAAATGATGAAACCTATAAGAATAATAAAAAAGTATTCTAAGTAAGATACCCCAAGCCCCAGAGAAGAAAAGCCACATGTTCTTTCTTATAGGCATATCCTAGTTTATAGTATTTAATTCAGTGTGTAACATGGAGCATCTGTTGAAATCAAGAAATGAGGAAGGAAATGATGGGAAGGATTGTATTAAGAGATGGGGGATAGTAGAACATAGACAAAAAGAAAGTAAGCTAGGTTGTTTAAGTGTGAAAAACATGTCAAACTATTAGCTTGATGGAAAAAAATGGAGAAGGCTCGATTATGTAAAATTGGAAATGAAAAAAAATATTTCAATGAATCTCTCAAAAGTAAAAGAGTAGGATTATTAAGAACAATTATATTAAATATGTTAGATGTCTTGGAGAAAATTTTTCCTAAAAAAGTACAATTTAAAAAGCCTTAATTAAGAAGACATGGGAAACTCTATCCAGACTACTTGTATCAGAAAATAAAGATGCAATAAGAAAGTATTAAGGAAAGCTTGGGAACAATATACTCCATTAATAAATTTCATTAATCATTTATAAAGAAACAATTTCAGTTCATTTTAAAATTAACGTGACTTACAATTAATTGTGTATATTTGTGAGGTATAATGTGATATTCTCATATATTTATATAGAATGAAATACTTACGCCAATCAGTCCATCATCTTTTTTGGTATGATATCTGAAATTTGATATTTAAAAATAGCCAATAAATTTTTATTGACTATAGTCAGTTTGTTGTTTGAAGATCTCATGCTTAGCACCCAGATCATTATCCCTATTACTTTATACCCTTTCATTATTAACTACATTTCCTCTTTCTCCTGCCCATCCCTCAGCCTCTCTAATGGCATCATTAGTAACTGTCTTTGAACTCAATGTTTTTAAAATCTACTCAGAAATGAGATCATACACTCTTTGTCTTCAGTGTCCTCTAGATCCATGCATATTGTCACAAGTGGCAGAATTTTCATGTTTTCAAGGTCCATTACTGAAATATATATTTTTTTTTGCCACATTTTCTTTATCTAATAATCTGTTGATGGAAGTCCACAAATTTATTCTCAGTCTTATCTGTTGTGACTAATTCTATGATAAACATCCTAGTCCATCTATCCCTTCAACATGTCAATATATATTTCTTTTGATACAACTAAGAATCAAATGTAACTTCAGTTTATTTTCTACAGTGGTGGTTCTGATTTAAATTTCCACCCAAAATGCACACGACTTCCATTTTCTGATCCTTATCAGCATTTATCTTTCTTCTTTTACAAAGATTTCTTGTAATAAGAATGAGATGAAAGCTCATTTGGTTTCTATGTTCATTTTCCAAACAAGGGCAATATGCAATATTTTTTATGTATTTGTTAGTCATTTGCATGTTGTCTTTTGAGAAATGTCCATTTAATTTCTTCCTTGCCTATTTTTAATTGGCTTATTCCGTTTCTTATACAGGAAAGGTGGGTTCATTATATATTTTGAACCCTAAGCTTTTATAAGGTATGATTTCCAAAAGTATTTATTTCATCTCATTATGTGGACAGCCTCTTCACCTCATTTGAATCCTAATGGCTCTCAGATGGAGGCCTGCCTTTCTCCGTTTTTTCTGTTGCCCAGAATTTCAGGGAATGTCCAGAGATAAATCATGACACAACGTTGTGGAAATTTCCTGTATATTTACTTGTAGAAGTTTTCTAGTTTCTGGTCATTGATTTAAATGTTAGTTTATTCAGGTTCTGGGTACACATAGAGCATAAAGCAATACCCTCTTAGCAGAAAATTTCCTTGCCATTGGCCTTGGCTAATTTTGGATTTCACATAAACAGTACAGTAAATAAAATTAAAATTAAAACAATATGACAACACAAAAATCAAAAGCATCTATGCAGGAAACCATAAATGAAATGAAAAAGTAGCTTAAGGTTTGAGAGAAAATATTTGGAAACCATATTCCAAACAAGAAGTAACATCTAAAATGTAAGAAGATATTAACCACATTTGTTTTTAAAAATGTACAATGAACCTAAATATATATTTAAAAAGTTTAAGAGCTGAATAATATTCCATTGTGTATATGTACCATATCTTCACTATCCATTCATCAGTTGGTGGACCTTTAGATTATTTCTAATTATGGATTATTATGAAGGGCAGCAATGACCATGGATAAACAGGTATTTCAGTGGTAGTGTATAGATTCTTTTGGGTATATGCCCAAGAGTGATATGCTTTGATCATGTGATAGATCAATTTTGAGCTTTTTGAAGAAAAGCAGATTTCCACAGTGGCTGCACCAGTTTTCACTCACACCAACAGTGGATAAGAATTTCCTTTTCTCTGCTTCTTTGCAAACATTTGTCATTTGTTATTGGAAACTTAGCATGAAAATGAAAACAATCATCTTGACTAATGTACTGCTGCTCCAGAAAGACAAATTTCACATGTTCACTCTCATAGTTCCTTGCTAACTTTGAAATCTTAGGTATGCATATTTCAATTTGAAAATTCAGATAAGTGATAAAACTAACAAACGGCCGTGGATGGGGGCAGGGTGTGGCTTCCTTGTAGGAGAGGTAGAATGCTGTGATAAAATGAGAAAGGTAAAATGGGGTGGGGGATGAGAGGACAGGACAGAGAAGGAAGAATTGGGAGGAATGAAAAAAGAGAGAGGTAATAGAAAAAGCCATGTGGAAACTAAACATTATAGAAGCTTCTTAAGGTATATATATATATA
>NW_008338715.1:447382-470076 GCF_000622305.1 Nannospalax galili | reverse complement strand
TATATAAAACAGAGTTACATTGCACCTTCAGGACATAATAAACTTACAAAATAAAACCTCATTGCCAGAAATGGACTCCCTCTTTAGATGATGTTGAACAGGTGTCCCATAGACCTTCAAACAATACTTCTCATTGCCTCTGCTCTGGGTTATCCACCAGAACTTGATAAGACCCTATTACTGTAAACTGTACATACATAAGCTATAGAACAAACAAGGAGAAATCAGGCTGGTGCTCAATCCAGAGCTTAACTTTACTGGTTTGCTTTCAAGTTGCTGGAAAGTGCTATGTATGCTACTGGAAGGAAAAGAAAAAATAGCCATGAACCTTACCCAGCTGTAAATCCTGTGAACTTCAACAACTGGTCTGGCACGATATGACTATCTGTGCAATAGTGGCACAAATATTATGGCAATAACCAACCATGCCTAATTGGATTTAAGATCCACTTCATAAGATGGATGCCATACCTAACGTTGATATCAGCTCTAGAAACCTGAGGCTAAACAATATACAAGGCATAGGGGAGTGTCTAATTCTTGTTTTCTACTAAATATTTAGAGTACTAAAGTGATTCCTAATGATTTATTGTTATACTTATGGGTTAATACATCTCTTAATTCTCACCAGAGTTTTCTTAAGCAGCAGATGGTGATTAACACAGAAACCCACAACTGACCAATGTGTAGAGAACCAGAGACTGCAGAGTGTTTATTCCTAAATGGGACATATATATTCAATTGCTGCCTCCCAAGACTCAGGGTTCATTGTGGAAGAGGAACCAGAAAGATTATAAGAGCCAGAAGTGCTAGATAACCACAAGGAAACAAAGTTTTCCAGACAGGTGGACAGTTACTTATATGAACTTACAACAATGGTGACAACATGTACAAGTCCCATGCAAACTCAAATGAGACAATGTAGACATGCGAGAAAACTCCAAACCTATCTGAGAAACTTTTGGCAAGGGAAAGCTGTTGGAATGAGAAGAGCCATGTCTTTTTCAAAGATAGGACTCTCAGTAGGTTAACCAGGTTCCTGTAGATGGACCTATACTGAAGGGCATTTGGGCATATAAATTAGACTCTATAGGCCTTACTTTAAAAAAATATTTATTATTTTTATTTTATGTGTGTGAGTGTATTGTTTGTATGTGTGTAGGTTCCCCCATGTTGTGCAATACCATCAGAGGTCAGAAGAGGTGTTCTGATCCCCTAGAACTGGAGTTATGGATGGCTGTTAGCCTCCATGTGTGTGCTGGGAACCCAACCTGGGTTCTCTGCAAGAGCAGCCAGTGCTCTTAAAGCTGAGCTATCTCTCTGGGCATCTATAGGACTTATTACATATAATAGAGCACATTAATTTTGGTAGGAGACGGTAGTGAGAAATGTGTATATGGTCAGAGATCTAAATACCAACAAATTAAATTGTATGAAATTCTCAAAAATTAAATGTAAAGATTAAGAAATAAATTTAACTAGTTAATACAAAAATGGTAACAACACTATGCACATTTTGTGTGCAAGATAAAAAGATCCCAAGAAGCAGCACATGATAGGAAGAAAAAAGTCTCCCATTTCACTTTGGCACCAAAAATGCTCAAAATATTTCCCCAGAGCCTGTGGCAACTCTATTTCACAAAGAAAAAGATTGACAGCTATGCCTAAGTTAAAGCTTATGAAATAAGAATTTTATTGAGTATGTAGAACAAAGAAGAGTAGCTCCCAGTGGGGTGCAGTGTGAAGTCTCTTCTACATAGAGAAGTTTGAGAAGTCTCAGGGACAGGATCCCAACTAGAGCTTCCAGAAGGATTTTAGTCTACCTGATGTCTTGAATTTAGCTTGATCATCACTATCTTGCAACTTTAATGTCCAAAAATTTCCAGTAATAGATATGAATCATATTAACATATTAAGTTGGTTGCAATTATTTTCTAAAAGTAATAAAAATGCACTAAAGTGAATTTTTATAATGCTTTATAAATATAGGTAGGCAAAAACACTTAATCCATTGATCAGAAATCAAGTGCTTTCAAACTATAATATCATTCCTTTAAATACTGATAGACTTGCACAGTTTATGTATTTATATATGTAAAATACATATTGAAAAACTTCAAGAACACTTGATACTCAACAACATAAGCTTAATAGTTTCAGTCTTAGTTGAAAATACATCTAACCTATGATAATTTGCTTAATAGTACAGTATAGAATAATGTAGGAGCACAATTACTACTTACAATGAACCAAAATATCTTTATAAATTTATTCTTTGAAAATTTCATACATGCATATAATGCATTCTAATCACATTCACCCCCAACCCTTTAACGCCAATCATATCCCCATTAACCCCACCCCTCAGTCCATTTTCCACATTCAACTCTTTTATTTTGTTATGCATTGCACTTAATTAGGGCTGTCCACTGTGAGCAAGGCTATGGTAGTATACTTTGGAGCATGGTCTCCTCAACAGTGGCTGTACAACTAGTCCTTTATTAACATGTCCTGTTAGAAGAGAAATTGAGTCAATGGAAACAAAACTTTCTATTTTCTCATCATTGTTACATTTTATTTTCATATCTATGATCTTTTGTGTTTTATTCACCTCAGTTTACTCTGTCTTTCCTTTCAATTCAAATTTTTGGCTGAGGCATGGCTCTTTGTAGAAAATATTGGTTGTGTGAATTTAATTTGTCTTGTGAAAATTTCTTACTCATCTGTTTTCCCACCTTCCTCTTCCCTCTGTATCTTTACGCATTCATTTGTGATATTTCGTAGAAACCATTGAGTCTTATCTGTGCAGAATACTGGCTTCATCTTTTCGCTTGGTGAAATTCTCCCTTAGATACTTGGTATTAGTCTCCCTTACACCTTGTGCTGATATTTCAGTACTTTCCCTCTTGTTTATGCACTCTCATGATGTTTTAAACAATTCTCCTAATCAGAAATATTTTTCCATGTCTATTTCATCTTCTGTATTCTTACAATATAATTTTGAAAAAGTGGTCTATAATTTATTTTTCTATTAATACATAGCCATATCTTTATTAAGGATGGATTTTTATAAAAAGAGAATCATGGTTCAATGTCAACTTTGCACTATGATAATGACAAGCTGAATGAACCACAGGATGGGTGATTCAGCTAAAACTGGTGAAAGCGAACACTTTGTTACAATGTCAGTGTTTCTCTCTAAGTCTTCACTCTATTTGAAGCATTAGTAGCATTTGGCAGTATTGATTACTTACCAGCAGCAAGTACAAACCTGTCTATCAACATCTAGACAATTGTTAAGAGTAAAACTTGATTCCTTCTTTTTCCCAAATCCAGTATTCAAACAATCTCCAGTTTTATTTGATTGAGAAACAAATGACAGTATACATTTTTCAAGTGAAGAAATATTAAATAACTATCATTTAAAATTACTTGATGATAGAAAAAGGAATACAAAAATACTTGGATGATCAAGATAGAAATTAATAGAAAAATCATTTCAGACAGCTCAGGAGGCCAGTGTAGCTGTGCATTTTTCTGTTCACAAAGTCAGTTCGGTTAGTGTCCAAGGTCCAACCCATCTTCTTTAAAATTGAAAATGTGAAAGGAAGAAGAGTAATTTCTCCTTTGCTGTTTATATTTTCAGGTCTACTTGTGCCTCATATTGGTAGAACAGAATCAGAAATGTAGAAATTACCTTCGCTTTACGTGCTTCCAATATGTAATTTCAGTTGCCATGCTTTAAGCACCAGTTCACTTACAAGATAGCCTAAGTCCAAAGTACCATATTGACTTACAGTAGCTATACGAAACAATCATCTCTGTGTAGCCAATCAGTATGCATTGTGATCAGCAATCAGTGGTGTGCCTTTTCAGAGTCCATTGATGATTAGCCACTAAAAATCTGATATTCAGTTCATGTTGCAACAGGGATAATATAGTTATGTTATTACCCCTTTTAGTGTAATAAACCACTGATCATTGATACTAGGTTAAGTAGCCAAAAGAGACGAAGTTTAACAAAGGAATGTAAGGAGATACTCATGGAAATAAAAAAAATGTAATGGTATATACACTTACAAAAGAAATAGTTGAATGTTGGCATTGCCATCATTAGAGAGAGTCCATATATGTGTCCAGAGAAGCATAAGAAAGGTGAAGTCATCAAAACAAAGAAGAAGGGAATGAAAGGATAATGATGGCCCTAGAGAAACAATGTTATAGGAACTGTCAAAGAACTTCCACTTTACTGAACATGAAAAGAATAAAATTTGAAAACTAAAACAAATTCTAAAATAAGAGTATATATCACCAAAGCACATTTGCAATGTTTTTAATATTTTAAATCAATACAAATTTAAATATGATCATATTGTTTAAATACCTATAAGGGTAATATTACTTCAGTATTCTTTATACACTTCTATACACTAGTGATACTTATGAATTATTTTTAATGTCTTTATTTTTTTCACATTTAGGAAAAGTCAATTTTCTAATATTTGGACACAAATTTAACGAATACAGAATAATCACAATGATTGCAATCGGATGAGGTCAGCTTTTATTTTTGTTTCCCTTCACTGTCATGAAGAAATTAGTAAGGACTCAGCATGTTTAGAATAAAAGTTTTGTTGCTGCCCAGATAGAGGAAATTATGTTTCATACCAGTAACAGGCCCATCATTTTAAATGAAAATGAACTACCCTATTACTATGCAATCTAGAATAAGAAGAAAAACAAATGCTGTGATTAGAAGAGGTGAAGAGGATTGAAGAATTAAAGGTATTAATGTGAGTAATATATTGCTTACATATTGCTTCCATTTGATGCTGGTTTTCTGCTCATACATCACATATGCATGGCTTTCTGTAAGGATAACACAAAATGCTTTAAGTACAGTCCAGTTTGCAGAATTTTAGTATCCTGCCAGGACCCAGTAGCAAGCCAAAAGCTGTTTCTTAAAAGTAGAATAGTTATTTGCAGATGATTCACAGTTTTGCTCAAAGCCCCAGAACTCTGACATATTAAGACTTGTCAGGGATGCTGTACAAATCCCTGAAAATCTTGCAATTTCCTTTACTTCTTCAACTCTGCAGCCTCACATTGTTTCCACTTGCTGACAATTTTTGTTCAGAATCTTGGAATTTCACACCTTGGGAGAAAAAGGTAGCTTCCTAAACTTCCTTGCTTCCAATGTTTTTAAGCCCCCAAATCATGCCAGAGTGGTCATGATCTGACTGTGTAAAATGAATGCACTGACTATACAAATATTCCCTCCTTTGGAAGGAAATTCTAAACTGTTTATCCTAAGAAAGTTGTTCATAGTATGGCTTCCACCTGCCTTTTCGGTCTCTTATCTACCCCACTCCTTTTCTCCATCTATGTAGTTCCACATCCTGTGAGCTGGTTGTGAGCTACTGAACCAAGCCTGGAGTCCTTAAGCGTGATTATTTCACATGCAGTACCCTGTACTTAACTCAAGCTTCATCTGGTCAGTAACACTGATGACACATTTCTGCTCTTGCCTTTCATGACCTATTAGGTAGGATTATTTTCAGTCTGCTAAAAGTTTGACTGCAATCTGAAAGCTTATGTTACTATAATGTGCCTTTTTTCTCACTTGTTTACATCCTCCGCTGTCTATGATAATAGGAATTATATTTATTATTACCTTTTGTTTGGTACAGGATTTTTTTTTATTCTCTCTTCTCATCTTTAGTTGCTGGTATTCATCATCTTTAGCACCTGAGCCTTAACTTCTATCTTTCCTCTTCTAATGGCATTCCTTCGGTTCTGATCCAAGCACTTCTATGTTTATATTTATGTTACCCTTTAAGTTATCCGTAGTCAGATTTCTAAATCTATGTACTTACTTTGAAACCTTAAAATACCCTCAGTCAAATTTGAAACTGATTGTTTGAAATCTTTACTTCACTGTGGTAACAAATTAACTGCATATTTCTGTTCTTCACAACCCGTTTTATTTTCCCAGTCTTAAGTAATATCAGATATTAAATTTTAAACCATTCTTTTTTGAAATTTGTCATTTATTCAAACAAAAATTCATGACAAAACGTTCAATGTACCTTATTTCTTTTGCAGGATGGCAAATTACAAAAATAAATGACAGAAAACACAAAAGTATCCTCCCTTAAGTATTCACAAAAACAGAGTATCAAAGGTGTCCTGAAGGAAAATTTGATTTCTTTTGAACATATCAGTCATAAACATTTTTCTTTGTTATTTTTTTATTTTGAGAATTTCATGCATGAGTATAGTCTTTTTATTATTTCCAGCCCTCCCAGTCCCTCACTAAGTCCTCCTATGTCCCTTATTCCCTCTCAATTTTTGTCCTCTTCTTTAATTATTATTGCTACATTTAAATACATACATTTACAAATACACACACATATATGTATGCATTTATATATGTATGTATAATGCACTAAGTCTATTTAGTGGTGCTCAGGTGTACTACCAGTTGGGACTAGATAACCTTTGAGAGAGCTGGTCCCTGGAGAAAATAGATTCTCCCTCTCTCTGCATCCATTGCCTGTATATCTAACTTTTGCCATGGGACCCTATGAAATTTCCCTGTTTTAGCATATCAACTGTTTTTGTCATTATACAGATCTCATTAGTCCACCATACTGTGGAGTCCACTGGTGTAGCTTCTCTATCAAGTCTAGAATGCATTAACTAACAACAGGTGTCTTGTACCTTTGGATCTTAGACTATTAACTTTGCCTCTTCTTTGATGTTTCCTGAGTCTTAGTTGTAGAAGTTGCATTGTATATGTGTCCCTTAGGTCTGGGAAATTCAGATATTTTCTCTCAGCATATGATAAGTTGCAGAACATTGTAATAGTTGCCATCTCTTGCAAAAAATAAAATAAGCATGTTTGATGAGTGGTAGACTTATTACACTTGTCATTACATACAAGGATACATATTTAGAATACAGGAAGAAATTATGTTGACCCAGAGAAGTGACAGAAGTAGGTTCTATCTAGGATCTATGACCTCTACTGCCATGCATACCTGGCTATGTTTACATTATCATGCAGGATTTCCTTCCCATTTAGTGGGCCTTAAGTTCAATTAGATACCTGTTGATTATTCCCAATCTATGAGATCTACTGTACCAATAAATATGGTTTTCTGGATTAGTCATTGTTGTGATTTGTAGACTTTACATGTGTAGGATCATTGATTTTTCTGCCTCAGCTACTTGCCTAATATCTATCCTTTGAGTGTAATTCTTCAGGGAGGAGACTTTCAGGTCACTTAGAGCTCAATTGCTCAAGTCTTGTGTCTGAAGTATGCCATGTCTTTGGCAATAGGGTCTCACCTTTAAGTTCTGGGAGGTAATCATGGACTGTGGTAACAGACTATATTACATTGGTATTCTCTTGACATACTGAGACCAAAAAATCAAAAGAGGTTTCTTTTGCAGGACATTGCAATTTTTGTTATATACTTATTAGCTATACAAATGTAGTCAAATTTATATCATATGTGTATTTTTCAAAAGGCTTACTAAATACTACATTTCCCTTTGTTTTTTTTAAACACCACTTAAGCATTATTTATTTCTGCCTATGTTTTCTTCTAAAAGTTTCAGTATTTCAGGTTTCTCATTGAGTTCTCTGATATAAACTCAGTTACTTATTTTTCTGCATCTGGTTTACTTCAGTATAACAGTTTCTAGTTCCATTCATTTATCTGAAAATCTCATGATTTCATATTTCTATACTGCTAAACAGAACTCATGGTGTAATATACACCACATTTTCATTATCCTTTAATCAGTTGTTTCAATTTCCCATCTATTGTGAAAAGAAAAGCAACAAATATGGCAGAGCAAGTATCTTTGTAGAAGGATATTGAGTCTTTGGGTATATACCAAGGAGTGCTATAATTGGATCAAATGGTAGATTTATTTTTAGTTTTTAAGAGTTCTACACAGAGATTTCAATATTTGCTGTACCAGATTGCAATCCCACCAGCATGAATGAGGGCTTCTCTTTCTCCATATCCATGCCAGCCAGCGTTTGTTACCATTTGCTTTTCTGAATCTAGCCATTCTGACTGGGGTAAGATGGAATATTAAAATAGTTTTAATTTTTATTTCCCTAATTACTAACCATGTTGAATAATTTTCAAGGTATTTCTCTGTCATTTTATTTCTTCTTTTGAGAACTCTCTGTTCAAATCTGTAGATTGATTTTTAATTAGGTCACATGCTTTCTAAATTCTTTATTTTTTAAATTCTCTATATATTCTAGAATTTAATCCTTCATCAGATGTACAGGTAACAAAGATTCCCATTCTAAGTGCTTCTTCACTCAATTTGTTGTTTCATTTGCTGTATAGAAGCCTTTTAGTTTAGTGAGTTCCCATTTGTCAATTGTTGACCTTTATTCCTGAGTGAATGAAGATCAATTTAGAAAGTCCTTTCCTAACGCATCTACCTTGTAGGGTACTGCCTATGTTTTCTTCTAGAAGTTCCAATATTTCAGGTTCCTCACTGAGTTCTCTGATTCATTGAAGCTGATTTTTTGTGTAGAGTGATAGATATGGAACTAATTTGATTCTCCTACTTGTGTGATTGCATTGTTTTCTCAGCATCATTTGTTGAAGAAGCTCTCTTCCTCAATTGTGCATTCTTGATATCGTCATCAAATACCAGGTGGCTGTAATTGCTTGCAATCATGTTTTTGTCTTCTATTTTGTTCCACTGATTTACATGTCTGCTTTGAGCCTATACCATGCAGTTGTTTTTTTTTTTTTTTCCTCACAATAGCTCCATAAAATTGTTTAAAATCTGATTTGGTAGTCCCAATAGCATTGCCCTTTTTGCTGAGGATTGTTTTGGCTGTCTAGGGTCTTTTGTTTTCCATACATGATTAAGGATACTTTTTTTCTGTTTCTGTAAAAAAAAAATTCATAGGGATTTAAATTGGGATATCATCAAATCTATAAATTGTTTTTGGTAGGATAGCCATGTTCACAATATTAATTCTACCAATAAATGAACAAGGGAGGTTGTGGCATAGGACTGTCCTCCAAATGTCAAACTATGGACAGATACCTTCCTAAGGTTGGTTGCAACTGCTGGCTTAGGATCTCCACAAAACTTTTTAACTGTTGACCCTCTTCGGTCAGGTAGTGTCAGTCATGCCTCCCAGCCAACCAGTCAGCTCTAGTTGTAGAAAGGGGAGGGACTAAGGGGACTTAAGTTTAAGAAGTCTTTAGGGATGGTCTCTTGCCAGTTGTAATAGTTCTGGAAAGCCATGATCCATACCTGGATGGAAACTTTCCAGTGAGGCCTTGACAGGGAGCACCCAAACATCTGTAAGTAAACCTTTACCCACTGCTCTGTTAGTAGGCCTAATAAACTCTGATTTTCCAAACAAATCCACATCCAACATCATTTTAAATGGAGAAAACCTGGAAGCACGCCCATTAAAATCATGGGACCAGACAAGGCTGTTCACTATCTCCACTCTTTTTTAACATAGTGCTTGAAATTCTTGCAAGAGCAATAAGACAAGAGAAGGAACTTAAAAGAGTAATAATTGGAAAAGAAGCAATCAAACTGTCCCTTTTTGCAGATGATAGGATATTATATTTAAGAGAATCCAAAAATTCCACCAGAAAACTCTTAGAAATTAACATGTTCAGTAAAGTGGCAGGTTTCAAAATTAATCTATAAATGTCTGTAGCCTTTCTATATACCAATAACCAGCAATCAGAGAAAGAGTACTTGGAAACGCTCCCTTTCACAATAGCTGTAATATATATGTATACATATATACATATGATATATATATAAAATATAGAAATATATATAATGTCTCAGAATAAACCTGAGAAAAATTATTAAAGACATCTACAATGAAAATTTTAAATCTTTAATAAAAGAGATAAAGAAGACATCAGAAAATGGAAAGACCTCCCATGATCATGGACTGGAAGAATTAATATTGTGAAAATGACCATCCTACCAAATGCCATTTATATATGTAATGCAATACCAATCAAAATCCTCATGGTATTCTTCATAGAATTGGAATAAACCATCCTAAGATTCGTATGGAAGTACCAAAGACGTTGGATGCCCAAAGTAACCCTGAGCACTAAGAACAATGCTGGGGGCATTACTATACCAATTTCAAACTGTGTTACAGTCCTATAGTCATTAAAAACAACATGGTACTGGTACAAAAATAGACCCATAGAACAATGGAACAAAATTGAAGACACAAATATGAGTATATGCAATTTCAGACACCTGATATTTGATAAAGGGGCCAAGACCTTTCACTGGAAGAAAGCATGTTCAGCAAATGGTGCTGGCAAAACTGGATCTCCACCTGTAAAAGAATTAAATTAAACCCGTTTCTTTCACTTTGCAAAAAGTCACCTCTGAGTGGATCAAAGACCTCAATGTGAAGCCAGAAACTATAACTGTTAGAAGAAAATATTGGTAATAATCTACACCATATAGTTCTAGGAAAGGATTTTCTAAACCGGATATCAATTGCTCAGGAAACAAGGTTAGGTTAAAAATCAACAAATGGGACCTCATTAATCTAGAAAGCTTCTGTACATCAAAAGAAGCAACCAAGGAAGTGAAGAGAAAACCCCAGAATTCGGAGAAAATCTTCACCAGCAACATATCAGACAGAGGTTTAACATTCAGAATATATAACAAACTCAAAATACAAAGAATCAAGAAAGGAAGTAACCCAATCAAAAGATGGGCTAAGGAGCTGAACAGAGAGTTCTCAAAAGAAAAAGAAAGATGGAAAATATGCATCTTAAAAGATGTTCAACATCATTAGAAATTAGGGAAATGAAAATTAAAACCAATTTAAGATTTCATCTTATGCAGTCATACTGGCTGAGATCAAGAGAACAAATGACACCAAATGTTGGAGAGGATATGAGGAAAGGGGAATACTCATCCACTGCTGGTGGGATTTCAAAGTTGTGCAACCACTATGGAAAGCAGTGTGGCAACCCTTAAAAATCCAAAATTGAACCTACCATTTGACCTAGTTTTACAGCTCCTTGGCATATGCCCAAAGATCTTATCCTATTGAAGAGAGACTTGCACATGTTTGTTGCTGCTCTTTTCACAATGCCTAAGAGATGGAAGCCACCTATGTGTCCCTCAGCTGATAGGTGGATAATGAAAATATGGTTCATTTATACAATAAAGGTTTATTTGGCAGCAAAGAAAGATGAAATCATTAGATCTGCAGGTAAATGGATAGAGCTAGAAACTCTTTTAATAAGTGAAGTAACACAGACTCAGAAAAAACAAAAACACAAACAGAAAAACTGATATATGCTCTCCCTCATATGTGAATCCTAGCAACAAATCCTTATAAGTGAGTATGTATCCAGACATAACTACAGGAACCCAGATAATGAAAGGAAACAGGGAGGTAAAGGAAAAGAAAGAACTTGAAAGATAAGAACAGTAGGAAACAAGCATTAACATGGGAGATATGGGTGAAAATTGGGTTATTTTAAGGGGAGAGGAGAAGGAGGTTATACAAGGAATCTTGGGGATATGGGGAAAGGAGGAGTTGAAGAGAGGTGGGACCATAGGAGAAGAGAATTACTATGGGAGAAATGCTAAAATGGAGGCACTTTAAGTGGAGAAACCATGGTGGAAGTGTTACACAATGTGAGAGAAAAATAATATGTAGGTATTTTTTAAAAAAGCCAAAAGGAACTATATTAATGGAACAAACTACTGAAAAATTATACATACAACTAACTTAAGGAATATAGTATGTCTAGATATATGTTATCTGAGAACATTTGGGTCTTTGCCCAAGCTTTATCTACATGGCACTTGGTAGTTAAAAGTACCAGACTAATGGAACTAAAGCATTGGGATGTTTAACAACCATACTTTGAGGCCTGTACCAACTTGGTCAGAGGGACATAAAGGACAGTTTTTACTCCTTGCCCTCCTAGGTTGACTAAGTTCCAGGGGACTATAAGCATCTCTCAAAATGTCCTGTAACTGTGGTGAGTCACCTGTCCTCTTGATAAAGGAGGCCATGGATACTCCATCAAATGGACTTGAACCAGTATCCAGTCTACAAAGAGGATGGTCAACTGTCATGCCACCTCCAGTGGAGCCTGCGTGAGGTACTCTCCGTGGGTCAAGGCTGAGAAAACTTCAAAGGAAGAATGCTTCCTGGAGAATGGCTGTGTTATAAAAAAAAGCACGCTGTGTCCTTGGCTGTTCTGCTTTAGTTCTTGTCTTTATTGTTGTCTTTATTCCTGTTCTTTCCTCATAGAGAAACTGCTTTGTACCTACTCAGGTCATTAGGCCCACCTGAAGAGAGACTAGATACAGATGATTTCCTGGGAACTCAGTTACCCAATATTAGACTTCCTCCAAATGCTCCTCTCTTATTTCAAACAATAAGTACAGTAGCTAAGAATAGGCAACCTTGGAAAATTCTAGATAAGTTACAGCATGAAGAATTATTTATAAATAATCCCCCTGCTTCATTCCCTAGAGTTGACTCAAGGAGATCAAAAGGATACTAAAAGAAGATTGCTGTCTACAGTTAAGATAGACTTAGGAATTGCCTATGAGCTAGGGAGAGGTAGGCTATGGCATCCCCTTAAAGCAAAGGAGAGCATATTTAGAATCCCCGAGCCCACTGATGAACAACTTCCTCATCCAAGAGTTTATGAAAGAAATAATAGATGGGTAAATAGTCAAGGAAGGAAAGTTTTATGGTATTCATTATAGTTTATGGATAGGTTAGCTAGATCTAGACCACCTTGGTGCCTTTACTACAAGTCAGCAGCAAAGTATACTTGAATAATTACAGGCAGTATAAGAAACTTGGAAAGAAAGAATAGGAAAACAAGGATTATAGAAACAAGCCTTTGAAGTTATATGGAGTTATTATAAGAAAGATGCTATTTTACAACTTCATTGACCTAGTCATTGGCCTCAGCCACTGAAACCTCAGAAGTAAAATAAAATTGAGAAAACGGAACCATAAAATTACCAACCATGAAATTTATAAGTAGCTCATGTTGCCAAACCATTAAGGGAAATAAGAACACTGTACACTGTACTGTATTGCTTTGATTTTGAATTGTATTTCTAAGAAAATGATTAACCATGAAATCAACCTGATGCTTGCACAGTCTTGTTCTGTAACTTGTATAAAATCTGATGCTCCACTTTAGAAAACTGCATTCATATCATCAACCATCTCTTGTGTTGTGTCTGTTTGTCACTCGCCAAATCCTTGCCCACTCTCTGATTCCCTGTTCCCGTCGGACTGAGTGCCCTGGTCTGGGCTGTTCCATCACAGTCAAAACAGAGGATACAGTTCTTCCATGCTTCCAACTGAAGCCAGCCATGGTCAAGCAGGACCTTTGACTTATCTGCATGTAGATAGGACCTGGTAAAAGAAAGGAGCCAGGGGCTCCTCCCAAGCCCATGTGTCTCCTGAGGAACAGATCCTCAAATGACCTTAAGAGTAAAAATAAATTGGTTTGTCTGGACTAACTGTATGGCCATAAACACCCAAAAGGAATGTATAACCAAAGATTAAAGGGATCAATATAATTCTTTTAGCATCCATGTGTATAGCTAAAGGCTACATAACAAGAAACAATTCCAGACAGGAGATACCTTCCTTTGACTTGTTGTCCTGGGTGGCCAAAGAGACCCCCAGATAGTAACTCAGCATAGAATTGGGAAAATGAACAGCAGACCCAAATCTTATCTAAAGGAATATTGGCAACTGATTGCTGCTAGGTTAGTAAAAGCTGATCTTCCTAAAACAAGCAACTCTAGATAGGCTGACTAGGTTCAGTTGATGGACAAGTACTTGGGAATGGCTGGGGTCACCAACCTCACAGTGAACAGTAACAGGGACAACAGAGTATATGGGCTCAACTGGGGGGAGGGGTGCAATGGGTGTGTGCCAATTTGGAATGTAAGTATATAGATGAATAAGATTGTTTGGGATATTCTATATGAAATACACAGAAAAAATCAACAAATAAAAATGAGTTATATTTGAAGAAGAAACATAAACATTTACCTCATGTTAATTAGTAGAGGTGAAAAACATTACCATTGAAATCTACCTGATGCATTTATATCCATGCTCAGGTCCAAGGATCACAGAAAGTAACTGACTATGACTAGTAATAATCAGATACATAGAGTTTAGAGATGCATGTGCAAACATTTAAGTGTTAGTAGCATTAAAAATGAGTTTTTCTCTATTAAAAGTATATTTTAAAATAAAATGGAGATCCTTTTTAAAGGTTAAAACCTCACTTAATTTTATGTCTTATATAGTTTATACTGAGTTTAATATTCTATAACTGTATTAATTGAACCATGAACCTAAAAATTACAGTCAGTTTTGAAAGAGATGCATCTTTGCTCTGGAAATTGTTATTGAATATGTTAATGCTGTAATGAAATGGTTCTTCTAATCATGTGGTTATTAAATAAATAATTAAAAAGAAAACCCCCAAAATTGAACCTACCATTTGAGCCGGTTATACCACTCTTTGCATATACCCAAAGGACTCATGCATCCTATTGCAGAGTTACTCACACATCCATGTTGTTGCTGCTCTTTTCACAATAGTTAAAAGATGGACACAATGTAAAAGTCCCCTAACTGAGGAGTTGATAATGAAAATGTGGTACATTTACTCAATGGAGTTCTACTTAGCCTAAAGAAAAATGAAATCATGAAATTTACAGGTAAATGTATGGAACTAGAAACTGTTAAACTATATGAAGTACTACAGACTCAACAAAACATATGATGAATGTTCATCTTCTTATGTGTATCACAACACCAAACCTTTTACATGAGTGTGCATCCTGATGTAACTGCAGGAACCAGGATAATGAAGAGGAATTAGGGTGGTAAAAAAAAAAAAAAGAGGAATCTGAGAGAGAACAGTAGGAGATATGGATAAAATGGTGGTATTTAAATGAGAAGGGGCAGGGAGGGTTATACAAGGAACTTTGGGAATGAAGAAAAAGAGGAGCTCAAGAGAGGTGGAATCATAAGAGAAAATCATAGGTATTATCAAGGGAGAAATGGGGCAAAGGGGACATGTTAGATGGGAAAGTCATGGTGGAAGGGTTAGAGTGGGAGAGTGAGAGGAGAGATAAGTAATACCTAGCTAGTGTAAAAAAAAAACAAAGAAAATCATATTACCCCAACACCCTAATGACAAATACCACATAAAATACCTAAATAATTCCATGTGTACAGCTAAAGACTACATAACAAGAAACAGTGCCAGACAGAAGAAAACTTCCTTTGAGTTGTTGCCTAAGGTAGTCCAAGAGACCCCCAAAGGTGCAATCTATTCCTACAGCCCTTCATTGCCTTCCAGAACTTGAAGGTAAGATCCTACTACCAAAGCTAGATAGGCTTTGGAAACAGAATTTGGTGCAATGGAGCTGGAACTGAACTGGAAACCATATCCCCAAGGGCAAGCTATCATAGCTATGGCAAGCACTATGTGAGATTCTAAAGGAAAACATCAATCAATGGTCCAACACCAGCTTCAAGACCAAACAACCACATCAATGATCGGTACAGCATATGACATTGGTGTAGTAGTGGCTCTATCTTGGGAGCAATGAACAGCTACCTAATTGGACTAAAAGCCCCCTCAATGGGAAATAACTCATGTGTGGTACTGTAAACATAGCCAAATACATATGGCTGGAAAGCTCATAGATCCTAGAGAAAACCCCAAAATGGTCACATCTCAAGGCTAATATAATTTGTTCCTCAGATGGAGACTATTACAGAATACCACAATTGATCACACACAGATATTGTCTGTGAATTGCCCAAGTCAAAGTGGTACATCTACAATACAATCTCTAAACCTAAGGCTTGTGGAACATAGAACAAGGGGTAAAGAAGACAATAATGAGTATCTCAATTTTCATTAATGAAATCCCTCATGCAACAGAGGTACAGGACACAAAAGGTCACAAATGGATAAAGTGTAGAGACTAAGATTCTGCTGAATGATGGTCCTTGGACAGGACTCCTATACTAAATTACACTTACCAATGGCTCAGGGACCATTGTGGAAGAGGGGACAGTCAGAAAGAGTGTAAGAGCCAGGGAGAAGATGCATGACCATATAGAAATAGTGTTTTACAAGCTCCTGGGCCCCTGCTCATATGAACCTACAGCAATCATTTCAGCATACATAGGACTCATGCAAGCTCAAACAGACAAAGAACCCAGCATACAACTGGGGAAATGGACAGCTGACCCCAATCATATCTCAAGAAATATTGGCAACTGATTACTGCTGGGTGAAGAAAAGCTGATCTTCCTAATGTGAGAGGCCCTAGATAGGCTGACTAGACCTCAGTAGACAAACTTGCACTGAGGGACATCTGGAGACAATAACTTGACACAATAAGCCTTAAAACAAGTGACAGAGTGTAAGAATTCTAGAGGGAGGGTGCCAGTGGGGAAGGGAGTACAAATATGATTAGGGTTGTTTGGGATGTTCTGTATGAAATACACAAAAATTAAATTAATTAATTAATTAATTAATAATAAATAATTAAATGTAGGTTTCTTGAAGTTTACCTTATAATGTTCAAGAAAACTTTGGTGTTGGCTGCAATGTTTCCATTTTCTTTTCTGATTTTTTTTTATTTGGATCTGTTTTTTCTTTCTTTTAATTAGCTGGGCTAAGGTCTATCTTGTTTATCTTTTTAAAAAACAGTTCTTAAATTCATTGTTTCTTTGTATTGTTTTCCTTTTTTTCTGTCTCATTGATTTCTGCTCTGGATTTTATTATTTTTTTCTGCTCTGATTGGTTTGTGTTTGGTTTGTTCTTTTTTCTCAAGATTCTTACATTGTATCATTACATCATTTACATATACTCTCTCTGATATTTTTGTGTATTTTTAAATTGAATTTTTATGTATTCCACACACAACCTTTTAATCATCTTTATATCTCCTTCCCCTTCAACACCCTCCCATAGCCTCTCCCCCACTGACTTTCATGCGTTCTGTCATTTATGTTCAGACCTACCTATTAAGTCAAGTCAGTGTTCCCAGATGTCGTCCCTCAGTGAAAGTTAAACAACTATTTAGAGTCACTCCCATTTAAGATCAGCTCTTCCTCACACAGTAGCAATCAGCTGTCCAATAGTTCTTGGACATACATACATCTGTCATCTATCTATCGTCTATCTTCTATCTATCTATCTATCATCTATCTATCATCTATTGTCATCTATCATCTATCTATCTATTTTACCATTCATTCATCCTGTAACCTTATACTTTCTTTACTCTAGGTGCTTATAGTCTTCTAAATTAATTTCCCTTTTTCTTTGAATATTTAACTAAATTTTTTTAAAATATTGAGTATATTCAGTGGCTATTGATTTTTTTTTTTTTTAGATATTTCACTAAGCTATCCACTCTATAATATTTCAACATTAGGTTAAATAGTCTCATGATATTACATTATAAACGTTTTCCTTCTCAGAAACAGGCAAGTAAATGGAAAGAGGAAACCCAAGAAAGAATAGTAAGATAAAGGTGTGACTAAGGGAGAAATATGTAAAAAGGGGCTAGTTAAGTGTGTGGGGGGGGTATACAAAGAACTGTAGGAATAAAAGGGGGAAAATTCTCTGGATACAAAGAAAAAAAAAGCCTAAAGCTCAGAAGGAACCCTATGGGGACTGAAGAAAGCCATTCTAGAAGCAGTAGAGTTGTTAAATGAAAATTCCAGTGCCAGTTGTGGGTTGCCCCACCCCCCATGAACTGTTGGCCTTAGGGGTCCTGGAGGTCCTCAAAAACAACAAAGGCCATTGCCAGTAATGTTGGTTATGCCCTAGAGGTGGATGGTAAAACCCTATTCTGAAGACACTGCATGATATGAGCACAGGAGAGGGAGAAATCAAGCTTGGACTAAGCTGGGAACTCTCTGCCACTGGATGAGTGGCTTTCATGGTGCCAAAAGGCAATATGAAGATGACTAGGGGAGAATCGGTCCCTATATCTCTGCTCAATGATGGACCCTGTATGTTGCACTGTCAACACACCCAACATGATATTACTGCTGGTGCAATAGTGGAATGTCTAGTCTATGTACAACCAGCAAATTTTTGATTGGCTATAATACTCCTAGGGGTAGAATGCACCCCTGGCCAACCCCCTGTGGCAGGGGAGAATATAGGTCCCGTGGGAAGCCACTGCAATTGTTTTATTAGATAGATGTGATGTACCTGATAAAGTACCATCCAAGCATTGGTCTTTACACACATAGGTTGTTATTATAGCAGCCACCGTAAGATGTTCTTGCTTCTTGCTGTTTGTGTTTTTATAGTAGATGGAATCCCACTGAAATGGGCCAACAGCCCGAGGAAAACTGACAATGCAGAGACCCAAAAGTGCAGTGCCTTGCCACAATGGGAGGAAGATCTTCTCCCACCTACCACCCCTGCCAAGGCTCAGGGACTTTCATGGAAGAGGTTGGTGGAAAGAATGTAAGAGCCTGACTAAGGGGTGGAGTGTTAACTGGAAGTGTCCTCTAATCACTATGCTGGCAAGCTACAGTCACACCTCCTTCCCACACTCATCAAGGAATCAAGTGAGGAATCAGTTACCCCTCCCACCCAAGCAGTGGACCTTAGCTGCATGTGGGGGAGGGCCTAAGGATATATAAGCTGAGAAGGCTAGGAGGCTCCTCTCTCACAATTTGCTGGGCCCCTCAGGAACTCACAGAATCTTTATTTTTGTGTGGATTTTCCAGTGCAGCTGTAAATAAGGGGTGCCCACTCTTCTGTAAATAAACCCCCATCCTATGCTCTGTTAAAAAAAAAAGAAAATGAGAGGTGTTTGGATAGATAGATAAGAGGGATCTGACTAGACCACAAGTGGGTGGACCTGCATTGGGGGAAGGGGGACACTGACTTGACACAGTGAGCTTTAACACCAGGGACAGAGTGTACTGGTTCCAGTGGGGGGGGGTGCTATGGGAGCATGCTGGTGGGGATGGGGCTATAAAGATGATTCAGACTGAGATAATCTGCATGAAATACAATGAAATTTAATAAAAACAAATTAAAAATAAATCAAAACAAGAAACAAACCAAAAAAATAAAAAAAACAAAACAAAAATGTTTTCCTTTTCTCTCTCTTTTCTCTGTCTCTTTCTTTTATTTATCTTCCTTTCTATCATGGTCTCACTCTAGACTCTAAGCTGTTCTATTTCACTATATAACCCAAACCCGTTTGTAATTCATAATCCTCTAGCCTCAACCTTCCAAGAGCTGACATTTTAAATATGAACTATCATAAAAGATCTCTGGTGCTTCTTTTTTGAAAATCATTTTTTGCATTAATTTTCCACTCATTGTTGAAATTTAGTCAGTTTGGGCTTTAGATCATTTTCTGAATAACTGAAAATGTAGCTCTACCAATCAATTTATATCAGAATAGCCATTTTGTGGAATAAACTTATCAAAGTATGAAGAAAATAGATTTAACTGAAAATTTCAGTGTCAAATTTTTTGTTATGTAGACTAAATCAATAAAATATTCTGTGGTCATAGTCTTTGTAAGTTATAAGATTAAGCATTTTTGTTGTAAGGCATACAGTTACCTTTCTAATCAGCACATCTTAGTCTGTTGTTTTTACTTATTTTCACCTATATAAATATTCTTAGGTGATGTTAAGGTAAAATATACTGATTTAGTTAAGTAAGCAGAATAAAGGCAACAAATAAACAATGAAAAATCAAATTATTCCTGTAACTTGAAAATATATAAAACTGTATTGTTTCCAAAAATAATGCATAACTTCTCATGTCTTTAATTTATTATAGGTCTTTACATGAATCCCATTTTAGAAGTAGTGTACGAGCATCTATTTCTTTTAAGTACTCTGTTTTAAATTACGGGCTATATAATGATAATTAACATCATGCTAATTAGAAAATTGTTCTTTAGAGTAAATATAAATAGTAAGCAAAGTGAACAGGAAGTATAAATAAATGATTTTATATATATTCATGACAAAGAAGAATTATTGACTAGCACAGATATGTTTTATGCACATCTGACTGTATTAGGTACTTTTCTCTTATTGTGATAAAACACCATGACCAAGGCTACTTTTAGAGAGAAGAGCTTATTGGGTTACATTTCTAGACAGGAAAGATTTCACCATTGTTGCAACGCATGGTGGCAGAGGCAGTCAGAGCAGAAAGCTAAGTATTTACATCTTCAAGCAAGCATAGGGATCAGAGAGAGAAAGTGGAAATATGACATGACTATCAACTTTCAAAACCCACACCCACTGACCTCACATGTGTCCTTTTAACAAGAACGCACATTCTAAATCCAGTGCCACCAACTGTGGTTTGTACCTCTGAAGGACACTCCTTTAAAACCACCATGAGGACCTCCCTCCTACAGGACCATTAAGAGAGAGAGTGTGTGTGTGTGTGTGTGTGTGTGTGTGTGTGTGTGTTTGTGTGTGTGTGTAATACAGTTAAATCAGTATTGGTAAACATATTGTTCAAATAGATGTTGTTATTTTATTTTTGGAAAATTTTATTCATGAGTGCTGCATGTACATTCCTGCATCCCTTTCAATCCCCTTCAACTTTCATGGTCCTTTTTTCTTTTTAGTGTTTGCTATTTATAGTGTTGCTTCCTCGAATCTCTTGGATCATTTTATCTCAAAGTCTCTTATGACATGCAAATATATTACAAAACTTTACAATGAAGTATGCACATTCTTCATAGAAAAAATATCTGAGAAAAGTACTTAGATGTCAGGTAACAAAGACACTCACACAGTTCTTTCATTTGGGACAGATCTCTTGTACTGAATACATTGACTGCTTATTCTTGGGGGCTAGAAATCCTTACATATTTATCTTCTTGGGTGATCATGCCTTGATTTGAGTAAACATGAGAATTTTTTACATTCTTTTAATAATTTATTTTTTTATTCTTTTATTTTCATGTTTATGAGTATATGCATGTATGTTAGTGCACCTGTGTCTGTGGAGGTCAGAAGACGGTGTCAGGTCCCCTGCAACTGGAGTTACAGACAGTTGTTAGTCGCCATGCACTCTTAGATACTGAACCGTCTTTCCAGGCCCTTAATACCTTTAAATAAGACTGAGCTAAATAAATTTAATTAAGAGTTCTTGGTTTTTCTCTTGTATAACTCATATTTCCAATTCATCAAATCATATTACTTATGGTTCAGTTCCAAACACAAAGAACAACACAAACCCTTTCAAAATACTATTATCCATAGAAACACCAAGTCTTGGTATGGATAACAATATTTAAGCTTTGATGGAAATGAATTTTTTTTTCTATTGGGCTGTGGGGAAAACAAAACGATATTTGTATTCATTCCTAAGATTGGAATATTTCATGCAAACTCTTCTACATAGTTCTGTTGCTCCCATGTTACTGCTGCTTCTCTCTAGTATCAGCAGTAAAGGAACCCTGACTTATTGGGAGAAAGTGTTTTATCTTCAGAAATATTCAGCTCCTACCCCCAAAACAACATTCTTCTCTCCTTGGCATGATTCCTATATTACTGTGTAGGATTAATAGACTGGGTAATTTGGCATATCAAGAATGTGTATGAAGATTATTTTCTTAATTATCAAATGAACTTTTAATGTAGGAGTTGGGGGAAAGTTCTAAATGTGATCCAAATATCTTGCATGAAGTCTTTTGATGCTGTTCTAAAACATAGAAATTTATCATGTCATTCATAAAATTAAGTATGTCCCCAAATCATATTAAACACTTGGTCAAATACATAACATTGTCCAGTTCAATTCTCCAATTACTCATAGGCCCATTTGTCATATGTTAGAATGTACAATATACAATAAGCTTGTCTGTATAGTACAATTCTTCTAGCATAACACAGGCAAAATTTCTTGTAATAGCTTACATTTAAAAATACCAAGACAACTTTGTCTTTTAGAGGGAATGGAGTTTTTCAGTTTAAATAATTTATGAGTTATCATTTCTTTATTTCTTCTTTTCTGCTTATTGTGGTCATATTCCTCACTAGATGAATAATTCTGAACTCACTTATTTAGAGCCATATATTTAACTTTCATGCTGCCAAATTTAAGGAAAAATACAAGTTGACAGTCTGCAGGCATACTGATGAAAAACTTTGAATTAAAATTATCAGTTCATTGAAATACAATAAATTTTATCTTAATTTTAGACAGTGAATCAAAGTAACATATCACATAAAATCATTGAAGTCTTATGAATATATTAAATAATTCATGAAAATAATGGGGTAAAATTTATTTATTCCCAATAAAAATCTTAGAATACTAGGAATAGAATTTGCTTAACCTCATATAGGATAACATACAGCCACACACAGAGACATACTGAAGATAAAAAACATTGATTTATAGATTGTCCTCTAAAATAAGACTTCTCTCTTTCTGCTGTTATCGCATGTATTCAACATTTCTTCATGTTTAGTTAGTATACATGGTAAAATAAATAAATGGTGAAACTTTGAAAATAAATAACTGCCATTGTGTATAGCTGACTGACCCTTACAAAAAGACTAGAGACTAAATATTGTA
>NW_008338715.1:425642-447352 GCF_000622305.1 Nannospalax galili | reverse complement strand
ATATATATATACAAATAGAAAATTTATAAGAAACAATTTTGCAGTCAGTTGGGGGCCATATGCAACAGGTCGTGGGGGATTTGCATTTTCTCGAACAATGCATAAGGAAGCAAAGCCTGCAGAAATGGGACAGAAGAGGGGCTATTCCTTGTAATCAGGTGTAAGTGGAGGTTGCTACAGGCCTTTCTGCCTTAAATTTTGATAGTCCCAATAGTCTCTTTTAAAATTTAATCTTACCCTTCAAGACAGATTGTTTTCAAGAATTCTGGAAACAAGAGCCCTTTCTGATTCAGAGAGATTACCCTGTGCTCACCAAGCATTACCAATCCCTGTTCAACAGACCTGAAATTCTCTGCCATGAAATGGTGTTGGTGTTCTAGGGAAGAGATGTGAACAGCTGTCAGCACATCAGTAGGAAGAAGGTTTTAAATAAGGATGCAAGCTCATTCTCTTCAGCTGAGAGAATATTTTGATCAAAACATGGAAAAAATTCAGTTTCACCAGTCACACAGATTTAAGGGATGAGCTTTGGAGGATCCAGGAAAAGCTGGAATATCACTTTGGCTTCTGGGTTGGTGCAAAAGTGTACATGATTCCCACAGGCTCTCAGGTCCTCTCTAGCCACTAAGATGATGTTAAGATAGTCATCCTGCAGCTGGAGGGAGAGAAGCACTACTGGTGCCTGTACCCAACTACAGTGACCCTGGCCTGGAAGCACAGCGTGGAACGCAAGGCCCGAATTAGTATACCAACACATGACTTTGTGTTGAAACCAGGTCTTTGATTTCCTGTACTTCCTCATCTAGGGGTGTGTCCTTGTCAAATATTGCACATCCATTTTGGCATGTTGACTGGTGGTGTGATGTGCTAGTCATTTTTAAGCAACCACATTACTAGGGTCTTAATTTTATATTCAAAATGCATATTAAAACTGAAAATCATATATGAAGGAATAGACACTGAGGAGGAAGACTAAGGCATTTCTGTATTTACTTTTCTCAGAGTGTTAGGGAGCTTTCTGCAATATTCACCATTACCAGATGAGATAGTGTTTCAGTAGTGGAACTAGACTGAGAGTTTTTCTTCCCCAGGAGACAGTAAGAGAAGATTGTTTCAAGATAAGCTAGGAGAAAAGAATTCGTTATTCATACCATGTTGTCATTTACTATGTAGCTTTCAACAGTATAATTGATGGTGATGATGATATGACAGTCTCGTGTGTCCTCATACGCAGTCCCTGACATTACAGCTTTCATTATTCAGCCCTCATGTAACAAAGTAAAGTACAAGTCAGTCAGTAGAAACTGGAATTTCAAGAAGGAAAGAAAGAAGTCAGATTTCAAAATAATAATTCTTTCTTTCTTCTGGATTCCTCCTTTATTCAAAAGCCACTTTCAGAGACAGCATTTCTCTTTATTGTTCCTTTAGAGAAATCACCCCCGATTGCAATGAGTTCCACATACAATTTTTGTGACAGGAAAAGGAGAGTTATGGCACAAGCATTTACCCTCTTGTTCATATCAAACTGTTCCTTCTATTGTTAGAATTATTCCAAATATTCTATGGCTCAGGATAATAATAATTCCAAATAATTATACGGCTCAGGATCTTTGAGCCATACAGTCTTAAAGGACACAGACTATTTCCACTGATGTCAATGATAGTAACCTCTTATTCTTGAAAGGAAGACTTTACTCTTTACATTCTCTGGCCATGATCAACCCAGCTTGGAAAGCAAACAAGGCAATGACTCATACAATGAATGAATTTAAAAACTCCCATAGATGCTGAGATTTATCACAATGCTAGTATTTCATTAGTTTTAGAGCACACATTTACTTAATTACCGATCTCATAGTTTGTATTTCCTAATGAATCACTTACTATACTAGTTCTGTAAGTATGTGTGTGCCTCAGCACAATTGAATTTGTGTGATATTTTCATTAAGGAATATATTGCAATCTTGAGATTGATAAGAAAATAGAGGCAGAGAACGTTGGCTATGAATCCCACTGCTCGCAGAGGCTTCATCGGGCTTCAGATGGACATGTAACTGTGTTGCAATTTGTTTTCCACATGCTGATTGCATCAATAACTGTCAGGGATCTCACTTAAAAAAGCTGAACAATAAATAAGAAATCTATGCGTATTATTTCTCTCGTGGATATGACAGTATGAGCTTTTAAAAGAGAAAATAAACATTAAGAGGCTACAATAATTGTTTTTACTTAAATTTCAAGCTTTCAGTATATAAAAAACTATTTCCTGTGTTTTCCAGGTTTCCTAGATGGTAAATTCTTTTATTCTATGGAAGAAAACAGTAATATAAATGTCTTAACATCAAAAACAAACAATTCATGACACCATTGTTATAATGTTTATATTTTAAAAGAAGACTATTTTTTATATAAATGTAAAACTTCAACTGTTACTTTCAGGAGACTATTAGCTAAATAGTATATATAATTATTCTGTGAGGCAGAGTATTGCTGCTAAGTAATAAATTCTAGGGACTGGTTATGTCTCCCAAGTTCATGAGTTGGGAATTCAATCTCCAAATCTACAGTTTTGTGATACAGGGTGTTACAAAGTGTGAATAGAACTTGAAGGCTCTTCAGTGACTGGGTTAGTGTGGAATGAGTTTGTCCTATCTTAACATCCTCTTGCTTTCTCTCTTGTTCATGTTTTCTCTTTATTTTTCTCTCTATATCTCTCTTTGGACTATTGAATAATAAGGCCCTCACTCAATAAAGCCCTTTGGCTTCCCAGACTGTAAGAAACACATTTTCTTTATAAATTACCTAGTGAGTAGTGATATTTTACATCAGTAGAGATCAAACTAAGATAGGCATCAAACCCTCCAGAAATGATTCTTGAATATGCCTTTGAGAATATTACAATGTTTCAATTTTCTTACACATTATTTTAGAAGTTCAGATGGCCAACATTATTTGCCAGAAAACTTGGTAGTATTATTATGAATTACCACTCTCTATGTAAATTTAAAAATATACTACTTTAGACCTGATTGTGTGTCAAAAAATTTTACAAGCCCTTTAAAAGTAGTAAATATATGTAAATATGAATATAGAGTTCATTACAAAAACTTTGGAGATAGGTACTATTACAGACCCTATTACATAAATGAAGAAAATTCAAAAATGGTTAATCTTCATAAAAATATCAAATCCATAAACATCATCTTTCAGTGGTTTCTGACAGCAAATAATATCAGAATTTAAATATTAAAACAACTCAGCAATTAGAGAACACAACTTATTTGTACTCTAAATTTGAAAAGGAGTCTTTTTAAAAACATATTTTAATTTACTATTTTTACGTTATGAGTGTATTACCTGTATGTATGTAAGTACACATATCATGAAATGCCTGCAGAGGTCAGAAGAGAGCATCAAATACCCTGAAAATGGAGTTTTGGACTGCTTTTAGCCTCTGGGTGGGTGCTAGGAACCCAAACCAGGTCTTCTGCAAGAGCAGCCAGTTCTCTTAACCACTGAGCCATCTCTCCAGCCCTGGAAAAGTCTTTTTTGAAGAAGAAATTTATTGTAACAAGAACGTTGAGAAGTTAGATGATTTTAGTATCAAATTTTTGAAATAACCTCCTTCTGAGTTTTTATCTGTGGTTAGTTTTTTGCTTTACCTTTGTCTCCCAGTTGGCTAGTTCCTCCAAGGGGTGGGGCGGAGCATTAACTACTGAGGGGCTGCTGGGAGCCATCTTGGGACAGAAGCCATGAACCACAGGTAGCACCAGGAATATGCAGCCCCATAGTAGCTCAAGGACAGAATGGCTTGACTCTTGTGGACCTGGGGCAAGATCACTGGCCCTGGAGGCATGAGCCAATGCTAGTGGTGACTATGGGTGTTGTGTGGTCTGATATGGCCAGCTCTGAGCTGTGGCACAGGGCTAGGCACTGGGTACTCATTCCTTTGTAAGTTAGTAAATGCACATAAAGATATGTTATATGGTTTGCTTGATAGCACAGGAGACCCAGAAGGAACTTGAGCAGGATATGACAAACCTGAGAGAGTTTTGGAAAAGCAGTGATGGTGGTACTGATGTGGTTTTTACAATGGGTTACTAAAAGAGGCCAGTGAAGCAGAAGCATGGGCCACAGCTATGTTGTAAATGTGGGGATATGTTGCAGGTATATGAAGATTTATTAAAGGTTACCCAAAGGCTGGAAAGCCTTTTACCTGGTCTGGACCCAAAGGGAGAACCCAGAGAGAGTGCACAGGCACTTTGCATAATAAGAGATGTGCCCCAGGCAGGGAAAGCTGAAAAGGCTGCACTGGCAGACCCAGTTGCAGAGCTAGAGAGAAAAAATGTGGAACACTTTGATTGTATAAGTTTCAAGGATTCAGAGGAAAAGACAGATAATAGTGAAAAGGAAAATAAGCTAATGGTGCTGTAGCTAGGAAATATTCTATGCTAGACCTGTTAAAACTAGGAATAACTTAGAAGCAAGCAAGCAAGCATAGAACCCCTCGCCAAGTGGCTTGTGAGAGAATAGGAGACAGAAGAAAATGATGGCAGTCTAAGTCCTTCAGAAGATTCACAGCTGAGTTATATAACCACCCATCCGTCATTGTAATATAGGCTGTTCAACCTACTCCAATGCAGGGGGTGACCAGTCCTTAATGGGGTGGCTGGTTGAAGGTGTTAAAGATACATGGTTGTCACCAAGGGAGAATGACATGATTAGAAGGGACTGGAGGACTATAAAGGAAGGGCAGGCATTACTGAGAGAACTAGGTATGAGAAAAGCAACATATGATGTCCAGTTCACTGGGCAAAATAAGACTATGTTCACCAAAGATATGAAAGGAAGCTTAATTCAACTGGGACCTCAAGAATGTTATGGGGCCTTAATGGTTTTACTATGCCCTTTGATGGGACAGAATCTGTGCAAAGTGAGAGAGGCTTTGACAAATCTAAATGATTCTGACCAGTATGTAAAATGTGTCTGTAAAATAACAGAACACACTATAAGAGGTATAAAAAAGACCTAAGAAATGGTCCACTTGGGTTACTCGAAGACAAGTGTGGCAAGACTTATGTAAAGCCTAAATCCCCAGAGAAAAAATTAATAAACAAACAAATGTGGTACTAAGGCATTTCTGGAAGATTTTAAAACCAGAATAGTTTATAAAGGACATTAGAAGGGTAACAACTGTACAAGAGGTGGTTAAGAATCCCCAAGGATTAAATAAGATGCATTTCTCTTTTGATAAAGGCTATACTAGGGGTGGAAGCAGGTTTTCTAACCAAGTTCTCCCCCAGATACCTGGTGTGGTCAATGGGAAGATGACAGATGTGGCTACAGTCAGGAGGTAGACCCAGATCCTGGGTCTGGCTCAGGGAACCAACAAGTGCAGTAGGGACAGAAGAATCCCCCTGCCTCTTCAGCCCAGTGTAGGGTCAGGCAACTGGAGCCAACACCTTTAAGTGTATCAAGAATAAAGAATCCAAAGGGATAAGTAAAAATGGTAAAGAGCTAACCAAATTAATGCCTCATACCCATGCTATGGTACCTAACAAGGATCTATGGAGAAAACAGTTAATACGAATGGACAAAACCTTTCCATTCTGTGTGAGACCTTGTCTATGATTGATTTAATATATAATGTTATTCCTTCAAGTGTTTTACAGATGTAAATCCTATTTGAAAGATACCTGAAGAAGTAAAGGCCAACTATAGCTGTCAAATTCTTGGGAGTTTTATTTAGGTTTGGTAAGATGAGGACAGAGACTCCCAACTGTTAAGAAAATCTACAGTACCAAGGGTGGGTTGCCCCCCTATGAGCTATTGGTCAGAGAGAGATCCTAGAGGTCCTTCAATTCACTAAGGCTATTGCCATTAATGTTGGTTGTACACTAGAAAGGTTGGTAAGGCTATGTTGCTGAAGACACTGCATGTTGTGAGTGCAGGAGAAGAAGAAGAGATGGAACTGAGACTAAGCCAAAAAACTCAGTGCCACTGGATGGATGATGTTCATATTGTCAGAAGGCAATATGTAGATGGTTGGGGAAGAAAGGATCCCCTAAAATTCTACTCAATATGAACCCCAGCTGCTGCACACTATGGACATGCCAGACAATACCTGCAAGTGCAATAATGGCTCGACCAACATATGTACAACTGACAAATTTCTAATTGGATAAGGCCCACTCCTATTGGTGGAACACACATCTGGTGCTGTAGACTAGGCCAATGCTTTGTGTCAAGAAAGGCTTCAGGACTTTTCCTAGTGGAAAAGCCATCATGGGTATGCTGTTCAATGAATATAGTACACCTAGTGGAATATCTTCTAGGCATCTGTGTTTACATTCATGTTTGTTTAAATGTGTCTACTTCGCTCCATTTGTCTTTCTAGTAGAAGAAACACCACTGAGATAGATCAGTGGCCATGGCCTAAAGACTAATGAGAAGCTCAAGAAGCCATTATCTTCCATGATACAAGAGAGATCACCCTCCATCTATACCCCCCTCCAAGGCTCATGTACCTTAGTGGAAGAGGGAATTGGCAAGATTCTCTAAGGGGCAGGGCCTGCCCTAGAGTATGGACTATTGAGAGGGTGTCCATCTTGGGATGGAAGCAATGAACAGCAGGTAGCGCACGTTGCATGGGAAATGCACAGCCGCATAGCAGCTCAAGGACAGAATGGCCTAACTCTTATGGACCTGGGGTGAGATTGCTCACCCTGGAGGCATGAGCGAATGCTAGTGGTGACTATGGTGATGCAGTCTGATATGCCGGGCTCTGAGCCATGGTGCAAGGTTAGGTACTGGGTACTTATTCCTTTGTAAGTTAATAAATGCACATAAAGATATGTTATATGGTTTGCTTGATAGCACAGGAGACCCAGAGGGAACTTAAGCGACAATCTTTACTACACAATTTCTGAGTATCTGCATGTTTCACATCTGACAAAATTACAGTTATCATGATCTCACAACACAGAAGATAGAAGGCCAACATCTAGTCACTCTTTCTGAGAATATAGATCACTGAGTGTTGTTGGGACTTAACTACAAAGTAAAAGTAGAAAGTAAATAAATATCTAAAAACTCATTTTATAGATGACTAAGTAGGTAAATTTTCAAATTTCTGTTTATGTATGTATGTCTTATAGTATAAAATATAAGACATACACTTAATCCCCTAGCTTATGTTCACTTCATGACTTTCCATTTCTCAAATTACCATTATCTAGAATTTGAGTGTATTATTCAGGATTGGTCATTTACTGACTTAAAATATTTTACACTACACTTCTTTATGTAAATTTTAAACAATGTAAATGTAGGTTATCATATGATACATAGTTATACCTGTATATTACCCAACATGATTTGAGATTTAGACAAAATAGCTCCTATAGCCTTATTTATCTAATGCAATAATGTATACAAAGTATTCCAATTTGATTAAATAATAGTTTATTATTTCATGTACTGAAGAAATGTAATTTATCTTTTATAAGGAAATTACACATTTTATTCTGCTTATACTTTAATCTTTATATACTTCCTGGAAGGCTGCTATAGGTAAGGGATACAGGAACATGATTTAGAACAGAAAAGAATTGACATTTGCAAAAATTCCATCATGATTAACAAACCCTTGGGCTGGGGATGTGGCTCAGTTGGTAGAGTGCACTTAGCATGCATGTAGCCCAGGGTTCAACCTCAGCACCATGTAAATTGTCATGGTGATGCAGGCCTATAATACAACACTCAGTAGATAGATGGGATCAGGAACTCAAACTCATCCTTACATGGTGTGTGTCAGGCCAGCCTGAGATATATCAGACACTTGTCTCAACAACAAGAACAAGAACAATAAAAAAATGATGCAACAAATATTTGTGTAATGTTAAACCAAACATAGGTACTTGTGTTACAATAGTGATAAAGAGAAAACTCCTGGTTGAGAATACAATTCCCGGCATGGGTGGAGACCTAACATTGCGGTTGGGCCAGGTAAATCCCCTGGACACAGATCCTCACCTAAGAAGGTGAGTTCATCTTGATCCATGCTAAATAGATAGGTGGAATAATTATTTCTTTAATGAGATCATGTAATTTTCCTGCCAAGAATGTCCGTTCCTTCTGCAGTGTCTTACTGGTCCATGGCCAGCCAGCTTCTTAAGTCTGCCCACAGTTCTAAAATTTTCAGAAAAGTGTAACCTCTACTTTTCTTTTATCTCTTTTATAAGCATACTTTCTTCAACATCTTGCTTTCCTTAACATTGGAGTCTTCCTTACTCTTTCTCTAAAGCTCCCCTCCCTGTTATGTGGCTGCTACTGTGCCGTGTGTCTGACCTCATGCCAAATTAAACAACATGACTTTTATTTATTCCTTCTTTCCTCCTTCGAGGTGAGACAATGATGGGCAGGGAGCCACACCTTAGCTGGACAGATTAGCTATGCATATCTTTTGCTGACTAAACCATACCCTCATATCAAGATCCTGAAGATGCACTTCTATGGAGGAGGGGTGGGGTGGGCACTGGATTTCTTTGTCCCTCTTCCTAATGTGATCACATTGAAGAAATTTCCTTTTTCTGCTTTTCACTATCTAAAAAATAAACATTAAATATTTTTATACTTTGAAGACTAACACTTTGCAATACTGTCCATTGTAAAGATGGAAGGCACTGTGGATAGAGAAAATATCCCAATAAAAACACCTATAACTACTGTGGTATGTGGAAATTCCAAGATATGATAAATTGATTGAAATGTGAGAAATACTGTTGTTTCTCACAGAGAATAGCTTTGGCTAGTTTGGGTCTCATAATAGAATGATGCTTTGATGTGAGTCTACATGATTTCCCAGTGGTTAAGATCATTTCTGTTTTTGATTAGATTGGACATTACTATTAATCATTACTGCTTAAACATCTTTTACTTAACAAACTAATGAAAACAGTTTCTGTACAAATAGTACAAAGGTAAATGTCAGCCTTATGCTGTGTGTATTTCTGAAATTTTGAATACATTTTTAATAAAAGGATAACATCAAAATTCAGTGCACTCCAAAGAGCACATTAAGATCATAAACATTTATTCCAGTTATTTTCACACTGATTAAGTCTCCAATGTCCTAAATTCTACATGGAATTAGATTAAGAAAATGTTATAGGACAGCTGGGGCTACAAGGAGACCCTGTCTCAAAAAGACAAAAAAAAAATGTTATAGTAACAATAAAAGCCCCCTTAGGAGAAAACGCCTTCTAGTCAACAGAATATAATTTTTGGCCTCTGTGGAGATCTAATATTTCAGTTGGGCCAGGTAAATAACCTGGCCAAGAGACCATCTCTAGAAGGCTGTTCCACCTTTCGCCATGCTAAAGAGATAAGCACAATAATTAGTCCTTTAATGAGATGATTACCTTTTCCTTCCCAGAATTCCTCCCCCTAACACAATAGATTACTAGGCTATAGCCATGAAACTTTGTAAGCCTACCTGTATTTCTGAATTATTCAGTGAAGCGTAACTGTTCCTGTTCTTATTTCTATCTCTTTTCTAAACATGTTCTTGTGACACTTTGAGATTCCCCAACATTTGGGCTTCCTTACTTTTTCTCGAAAGCCCACCTCCCTGCCATGTAGCTGTTAATCTGACACATATCTGACTTCCAGGCTGGCTTAAACAGTATGGGTTTTTGCTTTGTTGTTGCTTTATGGGGAATTTTTGCTTTTGTTGTTAGAAAAAAATTTCTTTTCCCTTCCATTTTCCTCCTAAGGGCAGCTGCTGAGATTTACAGCTTGCCTGCCCTGAGGTTTTTCTTTTAAACTCTAACACAATTCTCCCCATTTAAATCTATTCTTAAATTATTTTATTAATGAGACTTAAGAACCCCAAGAGGCGACCCTAATATATCCCATTCAATATTGTCAACAGCTTCATACAGCAAAATGATATCTTGATGTTACCTTTCCCCCTAAATATCCATACATTTTTCTTGACCCCATCATTTAAAAAACCAATCACAGAATATAATAATTACTATTTTATTTTTCAAGTTCCATCAGCCCCAGCATAAGTCATTAGTCTCTGCCTTACTTTTGACTTTTGAACTCTAATTAGGTGAACAAGTACACATTTCCACATTGCCTCAGCTGGGCACAAAAAAAAGCCATATTAATTAAACAAATAGAACGTTTTAATGAGGACTGTAGAGTTGGGTCAATAGATAACAGTTCTGCCTGCTCCTGAGAGGATCTGGGTTCAGTTCCCAGCATACACAGGGTGACTAAAAACCATCCGTAACTCTAGTTCCAGGGAATTCAGTGTGTCTTCTGAAAAGTCATGCCTTTTTAAAACAAACAAAACAAAAAGTATTCATGGAGCATTGTCATTCATTGTTAGTAGAAAGTGTATGAATGTAATGTTAAAGCTAAGCATGGTCATGCATGCTTTTAATCCCAGCACTTGGGAGGCTGAGGCAGGCTGTTCTCTGTGAGACTGAGGCCAGCCTAGACTACATAGTGAGTTCCACATCAGCTGGGACTACAGGGAGACCCTAGCTAAAGAATTCAAAAGACCAAAAACCAAAACCAAAGAATGCAGTGTTACATAGTCCAGCCTCGGAGTCATTGTGAACCCTGAGATAACAGAATCGCTGCTGCCAGATCTCATGTGGATAGAAGTCAAATCTACTGGACATCAAATGTCTGATGCATCCTGTCCCCAACCCTTTCCTGTCTTTGGCCTGGGACTCTGCAAGCCTGGATGCAGGCTCTTGCTAAGAACCTCTGACACTCTCAAAGACATAAAAGGATCTCCTTCTTCTGTGTGGGCTCTGATTCTCTTCAGTGACTCTTATCATGCTGTCTCCAGTGCCGGAGTTGAATTCCCCTTGGAGCCCTTACTATGCTGTTGCCATTGCCCCTCTGTCTGTCTGTAGCATTAATAACTCTTCTAATAAACTTCTTATTCCCTAATAACCTCAGTGTCCTCTTGATCTGTCTCTTCCAAAACCTGAGAAGGCAAGTCATTCTTTAAGAATGTCGGAAAAGTGGTCCATTTTAACACAAACAACACTACATTTATAGCTCATTTAATTGAACATCAGAGTATATTAGAAATAACTCTGACAGAACTCATGAAACGTCAGTTTGTTAAGGAGGCATCATAAATCTCACTCTGGCATCCAGGTGGTGGGCTACTACTTCCTGTTGACACCATTTACATTTCTAGGGAGGTCACAGAGAAATCATAAACTAAAAGACAATGGGGTGACATGTCAAAGAGACCCACAGCAGGTATAGCCCACTGGCAATGCAAGAATGGCTCCTATTCTTCTGGCATTGTGAGGAAGAGGCATACATTTATATTATTTTATATTAAACAACTATATAGATTTGTGAATAATTCTTGGAATAGTAAATTCCCTGTGGGGTTTTTGTTTGTTTGTTTTTTGTTTCTGTTTTGTTTCTTTTGTCCTGTTTTGTTTTTCTATTTCAATTTGTTTTGATTTGTTTTCATGTTTATTGTCATGAGCTTTCCCTTTACATAAAAGATCTTGGTACACCTTTCTCTGCTATTCAAACATAGCTTTATATAGAAGCTTTTCAGGAGGTATCTGGTCTCTCTTAAACAGGTAATTTTAATAACCTAATTAGATTGTCTGAGTGCTTCTCTGTTACAATGATCGACAATGTATAAACACGCAGGCTGTCACCTGAACACTCAGCGTAGCCAAATTTGCATTTGAGTAATTGCCAGAATATATTTTTTTCCTTTTGAATCCACTGTATCATACATTCTTTTAGTATTTTGTAAAAGAAAGATCTGCAGCAAAATTGTAGAATGCCTTGTTAATTCATTTTTAAATGAATAACACCCTTTGGCATTCTCTTTGACAGTCATGGTTTGCTGGAATATACAGCACACACTTCTCTTTTTGGATTACTTCAGTCCTTTTCAAGCTTGAATATGCCTTGGGCGAAAAATAGAGAGTTATCCATTTGTACACAGAGCAAAGAACCTAGATGAATACCAAATAGAAGTATTGGGGCTCATGATAAATTTGCTTAGTAGAGATTGAAGGCTAAATGAGTTTGTCTGTGGAATACTATTTTAGTGGGATAGATAGATCAATGTAAAGCCTTTACATATAATGGGAATCATAGAATTCACATAGTCTTTTACATAATGGAAATAGTAATTTCTAAAGTATACTTTTCTTCTTATAATATTTTATCTACTATTTTTAATTTATGTCTGTGAGTGTATTCCCTGTTGTATGCAAGTGTACCTGTGTCATGCAATGCCCATGAAGGTCAGAAGTGGGTGTCAGATCCCCTGGAACTGGTCTTACAGGTGGTTGTTAGCCGCCATATGGGCACTGGGAATTGAACCTCGGTGCTCTGTAAGAGCAATCATTGCTCTTAACCACTGAGCCATCTCTTAAGCCCCTATTTTACTTTTTTGTAGATTTTCAGTAACAAACTTTGTTTTAACACCATCTTTAATGAACGTAAAAGTCAAATTACTATGCAAAGTCCTCCACAAAAATCAATGATAGAGGCAAGTGTAAAATATAAATACTAGTCTAAGAAAATTCCTAGCAGAAGAATCTCACAAGTGTCCAGTTACTATGATTCAGTGTGATTAAAATCACAATAGGAGACACATAGCCAGTGCATGGAGAGCTTTGGGTGGCAGAAAAGAGGTGGAGAAAGAAGGAGGTCCAGATGATAGCTTGGACATGGCAATAGGAAAGGTTGAGAAATAAGCTGTCAAAACTCAGGTTCTACTTAAATTTGTCGATGTAGAAATCATCCACAGCAGGATCTGGCAATACAGGTTTATGTGATTCCAAAAATAATTTATGAGTTTGGCATATTGTTCTGAAAAACAACTGGATATCAGTGAACTTTTGAGAATTTGGAATCAGAACTATGTCTTCTCCCTAATATTTCCTCTTTTCTACTAGTAGTTTAAGTTTAGCATAAATATGAAATCAATATAAGCAAAAGACCAGAATTACATAAAGTAATAGTTTATAGGAAAACAAGCAAAGCCCCTATTTTTTAAAAAATGTTCACTCAAAATAAGTTTGTGAAACTTAACACTATACCTTCTTTTATTTTTTGTTTTTCATTTGGTGGAAATGAAGTTCGACAATATTAAAATAAGAATTTGTTTAACTATTTGGGATTAATTTTTCTGACCAAAATATGGTTCTCTAACATAAAATTGGTTTTCTATAAAATTGCTTCACCAAAGATATAACTTTTGCCAAATATATGATTATACGAATATTTACAGATTGAAAAAAATATATGCCAACTAAAAGAAGCCCAGGACCAGAAGGATACAGCACAGAATTCTCCCAAAACTTCAAAGAACAACTAATGATAATCCTCAAAGTATTCTGTAAAATAGCAAAGGAAGGAACATTCCCAAATGTTAGCATCTTTGAAGCTAATATCACTCAAATGCCAAAAAGCAAACACCAGAAAAAAATAAAAAGAAAACTATACTCCAAACCCTCTGATGAGCATAGACACAAAATTGTCATTAAAATACTTAAATCTTGGGGGCTGAAGAGATGGCTCAGTGGTTAAGAACACTGGCAATTTGGCAGGTGACTCTGGTTGAATTTCCAACATTCACAAGACACCTAACAACAGCCAGAAGTTCAGTTCCAGGGAATCTGGCACCCTCTTCTGAACTCTGCAGGCATTGCATGGTACAACATGGGTGCACTCACACATGCAGGCAATACACTCATACACCCAAAATAAATAAAATATTTAATGTAAATAAATAAAATACTTAAAAACTATATGCAACAATGCATCAAAAAGACTGTTGACCATGACCAAGTTGATTTCATCTCAGAGATGGAGGGGTGGTTCATAATACGTATATAAATAAGTAAATATAATCCATCACAAAAACAGACTCAAGGACAGAAGCCACATGATAATCTCACTAGATGCAGAAAGGTCTTTGACAAAAGTCTGACATCAATTCATGATAAAAATTATGGAGAATCTAGGGATATTGGGGACATATCTCAGCATAAAAAAGGCAATATACCACAGCCAACATCATACTTAATGGAGAAAAACTCAAAATACACATTAAAATCACAAACAAGGATGCTCATTCTCTCTATTCCTCTTCAATATAGTAAAGTCTTAGCTATGGCAATAGGACAAAGGAAGGGGATTAAGAGGGTATACACTGGAAAAGAAGAAGCCAAAGTATCTTTATTTACAGGCAATATAATTCTATGCTTAAAGGACCCTAGATACTCCACCGGAAAAAAAACCCTGAAGTTGATAAATACATTTATCAAAGTAGTAGGATATAAAATTAACACCCCAAGGGCTGGACAGATGGTGCAGTGGTTAAGAGCACTGACTATTCTTCCCAAAGACCAACGTTCAAATTCCAACACTCACATGGTGGCTAACAACTGTCCATAACTCCCATTTCAGGGAATCTGATTCCATCTTCTATAATCCACAGGCATTTCATGACAGGGATGCACTTACACACATGCAAGCATAACACAAACATAAAATTTTAAAAATCATTAGCCTTCCTATGTACCAATGAAAGCATGCCAAAAAAGTTCTCAATGAAATAATCCCATTCACTACATCCACAAAACATAAACATATCTTGGAATAAATCTAGCCAAGGAAGTAGTGGGCATGTACAGTGAAAAGTTAAAGACATTGAAGAAAGTAATTGAAAAAGATACCAGAAGATGAAACAACATCCCATGGTCATGGATCAGTGAACTAATAATGCAAAAATGGCCATCCTACAAAAAATCAATCTACTATTACCATGCAACACCCATTAAAATAGCAACACAATTCCTCACATAAACTAAAAGAAAAAGTCAAATTTCTCAGGAATTACAATCAACAATCAAAAAATAGGGCCTCATAAAACTGAAATACTTCTGTAAAGCAAAAGAAACAACCAAGGAAATAAAGAGGAAACCCACAGAGTGGGAGAAAATCTTCACCAGTGACATATCTGATAGAGATTTGCTGTCCAGAACATATAAAGAACTCAAAAACAAATAATCAAGAAAACAAGGGACCCAATTAAAAGATGGGCTAAGGATCTGAACAGAAAGTTCTCAAAAGAAAAAAAATAGATGGCTAAGAAGCATCTTAAAAGGTGTTGAACATCGTTAGTAATTAGAGAAATGCAAATTAAAACCCTTTTATGATTTCATCTTACCCCCAGTCAGACTGGTTAAGATCAGGAGAACAAATGATACCAAATGATGGAGAGGATGTGGAGAAGGGGGAAGGCTCATTCACTGCTGGTGGGTTTGAAAGCTTATAC
The DNA here is from genome assembly GCF_000622305.1 of Nannospalax galili. Taxonomy (NCBI): domain Eukaryota; kingdom Metazoa; phylum Chordata; class Mammalia; order Rodentia; family Spalacidae; genus Nannospalax; species Nannospalax galili. Next base: position 431,991 of record NW_008338715.1, on the reverse strand, counting down.
AACCCCAATGGAAAGCAGTGTAGAGAACTCTTAAAAACCTAAAAATGAGCCTACCATATTACCCAGTTATACCACTCCTTTGCATATATCCAAAAGACAAAAATACTTGTACAATCATGTTTTTGTTACTGCTCTTTTCACAATAGATAAGAGAATGAAGCAACCTAAGTGCCCCTCATCTGACAACTGGATAACGAAAATGTGGTGCATTTACACAATGGAGTTCTACTCAGTGGTTAAAAAAAAAAAGGCAAATCACGAAATTTGTAGGTAAATGTGTGGAACTAGAAACTATTATATTAAGTGAAATAACACAGACTCAGTAAAAAAAATTACATATGTTCTTCCTCATTTGTGGATCCTAGCACCAAATTCTTATGTGTGAGTATATATCCTGACATAACTGCAGGAACCAGGAAAATGGAAAGAATCAAAGAAGTAAAGAGAAAGAAGGAACCCGAGAAAAGAAGAACAATAGGAGCAGGTGTTATTAAGGAAGAAATGGGTAAATGAGATTATCTTAATAGGCGGGGAGAAGGAGGTTATTAAAGAAACTGTGGGGATAAAAGGAAAGAAGAAACTCAAGAGAGGTGGGACCATAGGAGAGCAGGGAGGGAGGAACTCAAGAGAGGTGGGACCATAGGAGAGCAGGGAGGGAGGACTAGACAAGGAGAGAGAGAGAGAGAGAGAGAGAGAGAGAGAGAAATAATGCCTAGCTAGTGTACAAAACCAGAGGGGATCATGCTAGTTCAAAAACCTACTAAAAAATTACACAAACAATATCTGTGCATGAGACCATGTGTATAGCTGAAGGCTATATAACAAGAAACAGTGCCAGACAGGAGAAAACAGCCTTTGTGGTGTTGGCCAGGGTAATCAAAGAGACTCCCAAAATGACACAAGCTATTGTCCCAGCCCTTGATTATCTCGATAACTTGAAGGTAAAACCCTATTGCTGAAGACAGGACATACTTCAGACATAGTCTTTGGAGCAACGGAGCTGCAACTGATGTGGAAACCACACTCCTTCAATGCTAGCTCTCATTGTTTTGGAGATGACTACACAAGCTGCCAAGGGACCAACTTCATCTTTAGGGCCTTATAACTACATCAGTGATTGGCACAGCAAACTGTATAGGGCAATATTGGCACTTTATCTTTGGGGTGATCCACAGTTACATAATTGGAATTAAAACCCACTTAGTGGGAGGAGACTTATGTGTGGTTCTGTAAACATAGCCAAGTACACATCACTGGAGAGGTCTTAGATCTTAGAGAAAACCTCATCTGTCATATCGCTAGACAAATGTAATTTCTTAGTAGGTGAAAAGTATGGATTTTTATATTTATAGACAAGTAACCCAGTCACCACTCATCAAAGAAGCTTCTTTCGAAGCACATGGAAATTATTAAAGAATTCCACAACTGGTCATCCACAGAAATTGTCTGTGAACTGCCCAAGACTAAGTAGCACATCTATAATGCAACTTCTACATCTAAGACTCATGGAACATACAAGGGATAGAGAGAATACTAATGCATCTCTCAACTCACCTCAATGAAGCTTCCTTATGCAGCACTGGGTCAGGAACACAAAAGGTTACAAATGGCCAAAGCTTAGAGAATAACTCTTCAGAGTGTAGGTCCTTGGACAGGACTCTTATATTAAAATCCACCCACTCAGGGTTCAGGAACCATCATGGAAGAGGGGGCAGAAAGTTTGTAATAGCCAGGGAGGAGGTGCATGACCATATGAAAATAGAATCCTACAGGCTTCTGGTACCTTGCTTTTACAAAACCTACAGTAATGGTGACAGCATGCATAAAACCCATCCAAACTCAAGCAGAAAAAACTCCAGAACACAACTTTGGAAATGGGATACAAGCCCCAATCTTTGTAGAACTATTGGCTGCTGATTACTGCTGAGTGAGGAATTGCTGATCATTTTAAAGGGAGGGACTCTAGATAGGCTGACTAAATCTCAGTGGATGAACTTGCACTGAGGGACATCTGCAGACACTATGTTGACTTGATAGGCCTTAACACAAATGACAGAATGCATGAATTTTAATAGGAGGGGATATGGGAGGTTGACAATGGGCAAGGAAGGAGATGTAAAGATGATTAAGATGTTCTGTATGAAATACAGATATATTCAATGAAAATATTTACAAAAAAAACTTTACTAGTTGTCACTCTGACAGACAGCTACTATCTAAAATATATAAAGAACTCAGGAAGCTATAATAAAAATGTATTAAAAAACCCAAGCCTAAAAACAACACAATTAAAAACTAAAGCAATGATTTGATAGGGATTTCTCTAAAGATGAAATGTAAATGTCTGAGAGATACTTTAAAAAATGTTCAACAGCTTTAGTCATCTGTGAAATTCAAATTAAAACTACTTTGAAAGTTTTGATTACCCCAGTCAGAATAGCTAAGATGCAAAAAATAAACAATGACAAAGCTGACAAGCTTATTGAGAAAGGGGAACTCTTATCCACTGCTGGTGGGAGTGCAAGCTAGTCTGGTTACTACGGAAATCAGTGTGGAGATTCTTCAAAAAACTCAAAATTGATGTACCATATGATCCATCCATGCCACTCTTGGGTATATGCCCAAAAGACTCTATACCCTACTTCAGAAGTACCATCTCATTCATGCTTATTGTTGTCCTTTTAATAGTAGCCAGAAATTGGAAACAACCAGTTCATTGACTGATGTATGGATAATGAAGGTGGGGTATACAAGTACTATGCAATTTTATTCAGCTCTTTAAAAATCCAAAATTATGAAAATTTCAAGTAAATGGATGGAACTGGAAACAATCATACTGAGTCACGTAACTCAGACTTAGCAAGAAAAACATTGCAAGTTCTCTCTCATAGCTGTGTACTGGCTTTGAAATCTTAGCTATTCATGTTTCAATTTGAAAATTCAGAGAAGCCAGAAAACTAATGCACTGCCATGAGGGATTGGCTTCAAGAAGAGGTGGTAGAAGGCAGTAATATAAAAGTGTAAAGGAAATAATAGAGTAGGAATGGTTAAATGGGATGGTGAATGGGAGGGTATTGCAGAGGAATAAGTATGGGGAAGATTAACCAACACCGAAGGCCTCTAGAAAAAGCCATGTGGACATCAAGCAGGATAGGAGCTGCTTAAAGTAAATATACAGACATTAGAAAATGAGATTAAAAGAGGTACCTTATGACAGGGAGACATTGACCCTACCAGACACCACAGGCCTGCAAAGTAAAAGCCTTACACCAGAAATGGACTCCCTCCTTTGAAGTTGTTGAAAAGAGGGCCCATAATTTCTCAAATAGTACTACCCATTGCCCCTGCTTTTGATCAAACACCAGAACATCTTCATGGTAAGACACTATTCCTGAGGATACTGCATATACAAACTGTGGGAAAAAAATGGAGAAATTAACCTAGTGCTGACTTCAAAGTATCATCTCTACTGGCTATCTTTCATAGTGTTGGAGGATGTTATGTATGCTACCTGAAGAAGAAATAAATTATGAACTTTACCCAGCTGTTAATTCTGCAAGTTGCACCAACAACTGACCTGGAATATATACCCACTGGCACAATAGTGGCAGTTTATAAGTTACCAACTGCTTTCTAATTGGATTTAAGGTCCACTTCATAGGATGGATCCAAAACCTGACATTGATATCAGTTTTCTAAATTTGAGATTAGACAGGTCATAGGACATAGGAGAAAGCCCAGTGTTATAATTCTGCTAAGTAGATACATTAAACTGACTTCTAATGACTTATTGTTATACACATCAATTAATGGATCTCTAAACTCTCATCAGAAAATCTTCCTTATGCAGCAGATGGTGATTAACACCAAAAATCACAAATGACTAATGTTCAGTGAACAAGAGATTGCAGAGTGCTTATCCTTGAATAGGACACCTATGTCAAAATTCTGCCTTTCAAGACTCAGTGATTATTCCAGAGAGGGGGTGGAAGGATTGTAAAAGCCATAAGTGGTAGATGACTTCAACACAACCAAATTTTCTAGACAGCTATTTAGTTACTTATATGAACTCAGAGCAATTGTGACAGCATGCACAAGTCCCATGTAATCTCAAATCAGACAAAGTCTCAGCATAGATGTGTGGATGTAAGAAGTTTTAGCCCTATATGAGAATCCATTGGCAACAGATGGCTACTGGGAGGGATGAGTCAGTGTCTTTCAAGTGTGTGACTCCTGGTAGGTTAACTGGGCTTTTGATGGACCCACATTGAAGGAGATTTGGGAACCTAAATTAGACTCCATAGACTTTAACATATAAATTGAGTGGGGTGTTGTAAGGGAAGATGCAGTTAGGGGAGGGGATCAAAATACAGTCAAAATATGTTGTATGAAAATCACAGAAATTCAGTAAGAAAAGGTAAAATATTCATCAATCATGAAGATAGAAAATATAGCCTGTAACCTGAAAAAGGTGGGTTAATTAACATAAAAGATGTAAATAGCTTTAAAATATTTCAAGAATAAGTGGTAGTAAAAATAATAAGTGGTAGGTAGGTGCTCTACCTACCAAGAACATAATGTGTCCCATCACCCAATGTGTTTATGTGTCTCTGTCTGTATGTTTGTCAAATTAATTTTGTCCCTTCTTACTGTGTTCTGTACTACAAAGGGATGCAGTTTGTGGCTACATTTTTTTGTGGCAGCTTGAGTTAAACCAATATGAAACAAGAATGAATCTGGAAATAAAATGTGGAAATAAAGAGGAAGCCGAATACTTTTTCTCCCTTTCTCTGCTAGTTCACAGAATCCTGGTGAGCACCAGCACTGGCTAAGCTAGCAGTACTGGTTTCCTTTTTGCTTCGCACAGGCACCAATGTTACTACTGCATTCCTCATTAATACACTTGAAATCTGCGGTGTCGTCCGGTGGTGCTAATATTTTCCCATCTCAAATTTGGATTTTTAGTTCTACCATAGATGTGAATTTTTTAAAAACATTTTATTATATGTATATAATATATATAATATATATTATATGGGTCTCCCTGTAGCCCGAGCTGTCCTGGAACTCACTATGTAGACCAGGGTGGCCTTGAACTCACAGAGATCCGCCTGCTTCTGCCTCGCGAGTGCTGGGATTAAAGGCGTGTGCCACCACGCCTGACTTATTTAATATTTTTATTTTATGTGCATGCGTGTATTGCCTGCATGTAAGTAAGTGCACCCGTGTCGCTCAATGCCCGCGGAGGTCAGAAGAGGAGGGACTAGAGTTACAGACAGTTGTTAGCTGCCATGTGTGTGCTGGGATTTGAACCTGGGTCTTTTACAAGAGCAACCAGTGTTCTTAACCGCTGAGCCATCTCTGCCCCATATGTGAATCTTAGTACCAGTTCACCCATTGTGATTTCTAGGGTTTTGTGTCAAAGAGCAATGAATTGATGAGGAAAATACGAATAGTGAAGAAATAGAGGCATTTGATTAAGAAAGAAAGGGGGACCCTGAATGTGGAAGTGGGCTAGGGTGCTGGGGAAAAGACAAATTCCCAAAACTCTGTGGGAACTGAGTTCTTACCTTCGCAGGCTCTGCTGTGTGAAATGTACCCCTGATAGGGATGGGTTTTCAGTGCTTCCACCAGCTGGCTTCTTCGTGTCTATGGATTCCGTTTTCTTCTTGCCCATTCTCTCCTGCGGTTAACATTATCACAGGTTCCTTTTGTTTTTAATAGATCATAATGAATCTCTGGATAGATGTTGAATATTGTGACAGCTTAAAAATATCTTCATCCACATTAAATATACTCAGTCATTTAAATGAATTATTAAGCAATTGGTGCAAATGTAGAATAAGGCAGCAGAAGAGAGTCAACGTCATTTCTCAAAACCCCTCTCTAAGGAAAAAGGCAAATATGAATGCGGAAGTACTGGAATTCCCGATTGATTTCATCTACCTCCCCAGATGCGAAGATACAAAAGATATCCCACTGCCTCTAAAGAGTGGAAATTGCCTCCAGCATCATCTATAACCTCCCAACCCCATCTTGGAAATCAGAACAGAAGAATATTTTTTGTCTAGTTAATTCATACTATAGGTTGTTAAGATGCTTAATCTACTTTTACCTATGCTAAAAGCTATTTGTAGCTACATGCAAAATACTCATGAATGCTAATTGATAAAGAATTGGTACATAGTCTAGTCTCTGTCTTCATATATATATATATATGTGTAAGTGAAAGAAGCAAAGTCCACTCTTTAGTTGTTCATGCCTTCATATATGCTACCATAATATCTTGTACTTGGTGCAAATTTTACTAAAGCACATTAAATGATCTGGGACTCCCTTTATTAAAAGT
>NW_008338715.1:412172-425257 GCF_000622305.1 Nannospalax galili | reverse complement strand
GAATTGGTACATAGTCTAGTCTCTGTCTTCATATATATATATATGTGTAAGTGAAAGAAGCAAAGTCCATTTTAGAGTTGTTCATGCCTTCATATATGCTACCATAATATCTTGTACTTGGTGCAAATTTTACTAAAGCACATTAAATGATCTGGGACTCCCTTTATTAAAAGTTTTAAGGCCTTAGGACATACTGAGAAGAGACGTTCAACAACACAAAGAAACCATCAAAATTGGGGCTGGGGATGTAGCTAAGTAGTAGTGACTGCTGAATATGCACAAGGCCCTGAGTTTTATTTCTTGCAAAATGAAAATAAAATCAAAATTGCTCTATTTGCAATAGATAGTATTCTTAAGATGTTGTACTTGACAAAAGCAGTATCTTTAGTACTTAATACTGTCTCTAATTCTTCATGTACTCCTTCAGACAGTAAATGATAGTGACCCTGTATTCTTTTCTTTCAGTTAAACAATTTTAGTACAGTTATTATGTGTTTGTTATATTGCCTTTGATGAATCAATAGACAATAATTATTTCCAATGACATCAAATCTTGAAACAGAGGCTTCAGGATTTGTTTTAAACAAGAAAGTGTCACGAAGAAATAGGTGCATTTTAGACAGCTGATCTTCTACAACTCTTGATCTTTTTCTTTTGCTTTCTTTTCCCTTTTCTCTCTTACCTTTTTTCCTTTCCTTTCCTGTGTTTTCTTCTGTTTTCATTCTCTTCTCATTTCAGTATTTTTGTTAGAAAATAGCATGTTTGAAAACATGCTTGTTTTAATTAATAACCTTCCTGTCATTAACTTTTAATGGATTCTGTCAACAGTTTTCTTAGTAGTTGCTGTACACAAAATTCTACTGAGAAAAGAAGACACTCAGAGACGAAAAAGGAAGCAGAGTTGAAGGTAAAGATGTTAACCACCCATAGGTATCTTTACCTTTAACTCAAGTCTCCTTGAAACACTAGCAAGGACTTGGTGTTCAGAGAAGTAGATGCCAGAGAGTTTCTAGTTGGGGAAAGACATCTATCTAAATTTGATATAATCTCAGCCCTTTGAACTGTTCTTTGGATTGCTCCTGCCAAGTGGAGGTTATTCACAAATGTGAGTAAACAGAATGAGCAGCAGAAAAAAAAAATACAATCGTAAAAGACATAACCAATCAATATCACTCTAAGGTCTGAATAACTTTCATCAGAAGGTACAAATGTTTCATTTAAATTCTTAGGAATATTGTCAACTCTGTACACAGATATTGATAAAATATGAGATTCTATAATAGCCTGTGGAGTTTTTAGAATAAATGACACATTTATGAAAATTATGAGCAATAACTCCAACTTTAATCATACGGTATATACCAATATTATCACTATACAAGTTTTTTTAAGATTTTGTTTGCATATCATATTTTAGATAATAATTTTTTTAATATAATGAAATGGAAATAAAGTGATAATCCAACCAGGGAGGAATATATTTGATGATCATCAAGGGTTAATGGAAGAGCCTAATGGTATACATTTGGCATTCATGTCCCAATTTTATCACATACTTTATATACTACTTTGAACATGTATTTTAGACTTATTTATAACATCTAAAGCAACTTTTTCACAACATCATTAGAATGCTAAAGTTACTGATACAGGGTAGAAATAGTGTTCCCCTAGAGGATTTTTAGTATCATTCATTAAATAATTTAAGAATGGAATCAAATGGAAGTTTTAGGATAATTTTATTGCAATTTAAAGAAAAATCATCTGGGAAGGTAATCTGTGAATCTCAGCATCTGTCTTGAGGAGGAGAGTGGAGAAGACAGAAAAAGCCATAAAGCCTTGCTGATTTAGATCCAGCATGGAGGTCAGACAGACACCATGTTGTGAACTAGTAGCCACACTACTGGGAGGAGAAGAGGGCTTTGGAGAGTAAGTAAAGAAGTTTAATATGTTGGGGCAGGCCAAAAATGTTAGGAAAGCATAGTTAATAGGAAGTACAAAGAAGAAAAGAAGAGATATTTTTCTTAAGAAATCAGAAATATGGGCAAAATTCATGAAAGACACATCTGCTAGTGACTTGATCCATGAGAACTGTACTAGGAGGCAGGGTTCCAGGCAGGAAAATTTCACCATCTCATTAACTCTAGGTATTTTTCCCATTTTCTGCATGACTTAAGGTGAACCATCTTCCTTGGGGTGGTCCTAAAACCAGGTGATTTTCCAGCAAAACTTGAAAAGTGGGTGTTTATCCAAACCAGATATACTGGAGATTGGTATTCTACTGATCAATTAATCTTTTATGGGATTTTTTTTTTGTTATCTTAACCTTACTACATGTTGTATATTCAAGATCACAGGAATGATAGTTAATTTGCAATTCTTTTTTATTTACATTTTAATTGTTCAGTGCAAGGTGTTCTCCAATATACTAAGGCAGATGTGTCTTGTGATTTTAAAATTTTAAACCTTCCAATATTTCTGAATTCCAAAAAGAATTGTAGTAATAGTTATGGAAAAGTAATTTTAACATAAAAGCTATCTTTAAAATTTAATTCACAGATTTTTAAATGGTCAATCATGACAGAGTAATGCTTATATACAATGTACAATGATGAATTCAGGATAATTGGCACAATAGAATCTCAAATATGTATTATTTCTTACATTGCAATCATTCACAATATGAATGGAAGTTTTTAAAACAATCTCTTCTTAGAGCGTTAGTTTTAAAAATAGTGTTCATTTCTTCTTCAATTTATTAACTGTTTAAAAGTGTGTTCCTAATGTTGGTATAGAGATGAGTATTTAAGTTATGAAGTATATTTTAGAGTTATTACAGAAGGCCCTTACACTTACTTTCTCTGAAGCATAGACATTCACGTATTGCTGTGGAAGCAGTCTGAAAAAAAGGGTGTGAGTAGGCCCAGTGTAAGAGAAATTTCATTAAAGTAAAACGTCTACCATATATTTGGTTTCAAGATCTCCTTCAAACTTAAACAAGCTAGCTAGAATCTTGAATATATTCCCAAACTAATAAACAGAGTGGGTATATGCAGAGGGATTGTGAGGAATCAAATTCTTTTCCAATGTGGTAGTAACTAAAATGAGAACCCTTTATGCTGTAATAATGAAAGTTATCTTTCAGAGTTCTCAGCTATCTTGATGTGAAAGCAATCTGAGAAGCTATTTATATTGAAGAAAATGTTCTTATATACACAAGTGTTGAAAGAACGCTCTATAAAAAGAAATGGAAATAAACTGAATCTGCCAAAGCATTCTCTATCCATGCATATAATGAAAATTAATATATAGTAACTACCATTTGTAATTATGTTTAATATTCTTTTCCTTTTCTTGACATGATGGGGATCAAATCCAATATCTGTGCATGCTAGGTGACTGCTGTACAAAGAGAATGACATCTCAGCCCCTTTGTTTGGAGACAGTTTCACTATGTAGGTCAAGTTGGCTTGGAGTTGCTGTATAGCCCTGGCTAGCCTCAAATTCATACACCTTATTGTCTCAATTTCCCATGATCTTTACAGATTAAGTGCTGTTAGACTCATTCTACAGATATTAACTTAATTCTACAGAAAACATTACAAGGTAAATAACAAATGGAATCTTGTTTGTTAAGCTGGCTTATGTTCAACAATCTATAAATACCAGGGTGAGAATGTAAACCTGGGTTGTATATATCTTTAAAGCTTGTGTGGATAACCTGTAGTTAAAGATACCTTTTATTTTAAGCCACCTATAGAATGTGAAACATTACTAGTAAGTATAGTCAGACACGTTTTCCACTTTAGTGTGCAGTTAGGAGACACTGACGTTAACGATATCTGTGTGATGACAGAATAAAAGAGAAGCAGTGTGCCCTGAAGCACTTTCAACTTTACAGTTAAAAATCCTATGTCTAGAAAAACATAATGGTTTATCAGGGGAAACTACCATTTTTTTTAAAGTAAATACACAATGTAGCTCTTATCTGTATAAAACTATACTAGATACAATGAACACAAATTCAGTGTAATTCAGTTTTTTTTACCGTGATAGTATAGTGTGTGTGTGTGTGTGTGTGTGTATGTGTGTGTGTGTGTAAGTATAACAAAACAATACTATCGGTTCAGAACATGGGTAACTCATGGACACCCACGAATGCACCAGACATGTAAAGTAATGTATTATTTCTGCCTGAAGCTAAAACAAGCATAATTAAAGAATGACTGAACATAGAAATGTCAGATTCAAACTGATAAGGAGGAGAGAGTTAGTTTACTGAAAATGATGACTATGATAGGCAAACACTGGAGACAGACCCTGGTTTGGGTACTTGTGGATGCTGGCTGCTAGAAAGAAAAGGCATCAGTGGTCTTATCCAGCAATGGACCCTGCATGCTAAAATACCAATCTGCTAGGCCACCTGTGCTTAGGTTCAATAGTGACACAACTGTTTATGAGAGCAACCACCGGCTCTGGTGATATAAACATGGTCAAAGCACACGGCCAGGGTAGTCATGGGCCCTCAGAGAGAAACTAGTGATCTTGGCTTTCTAAATAGTCACATCAAATTGTTTTCTAAATAATTATGCTTATATTCATTGATTTGTACTGCTCCCAACCTTAGTCAGAGAAGCTTTTTATTGTAGAAGATAGTAGTTCAAGATGAATTATTGTTCAGTGTGCTGAGAATAAGTAACTGCGAGTGCTCAGCCACAGATGGGACATTGATAACCACCTTCTCCCCACACCCATGCTCAAGGAACATCATAGAAGAGTCATCAGAAAAAAATTAAGAGCTAGAGAATGGGGAGAAGTGCAGTGAAATAGTGTCCTCTGGACATGACATGGCAGTTGTACACATGAAATCACAGCAGGTATGATTACCTACACAAGACCAAGACAGTTAAAATTCTGACACTTAGTAGAAAGGGCTCCTGAGGTCCTACCCCTAGCTGAGGAACAATTAGAAGTTGATGACTTCTGTGGGAAGATTACTTTTCTTCAGGAGTGTGACCACTAAGAGGATCTCATGCCACAGTGAACTACCCCATGTCTATATATATATATATATGTACTGAGCAGGTTAAAAGTTAAATAAGTAATTGATTAAAATAGGAAGAAATGCATTTTACCTGCTTTTTATCATTTGAAAAATCTATATAACAATGACATATGCAAAGATATGTTTTATATTACACTGATAAGAACAGATACTACACTTGATCTATCCAAAAGGCCGAGAAGTGATTGTATACATTGTATAAATGGTATACATTTTATTGTTTATGTTATGCTGCAAAATTTCAATTACTTTGTTTTGATAGATAAGTTCTTGTTTTACCTCAAGAAAATTGGAATGTCTGTGAACTACATATTTTCCCAAGTACTATTCCTTGACACTTAATTGCATTTATTATCTACTGATGAGTAACTAATTGCAAGATAGTTAGCACTGAACATATGTTGCCTCACAGCTTTCATGGGGACTGTGTCCTGACCAGTATCTCTGCTCAGGATGTTATCAGGATTAAATTAAAATATTTTTCAAGAATATTGATCTGTTGCTGGAGAGATTTTTCCAGGTTTCTGATCCCTCATGGATTTCAGTAGAATAACCATTCCTTGAAGATTTGATGTTTCTACCTTCCTACACCTTAGTAAGTGGGAACCATACTCAGCAGCTTGAAGTCACCTTTAGCTCCCTGCTTTGAAATCACAACATGAATGTTAGTTTACTCTCAGGCAAGTGTCAACATAAAATCACATCTCTCACCTTAAGAGAGAGAAAAAGCAGTTTATTCTGGAGCCAATATGATTGACCATGCCTGGAACAAAGATTTAGGTCACCACAAATTCCATGTTCTACCTTGGTAAAGTTTCATGATGCTTTTATAGTAAAGAACAACATCAAGAAAGCCATAATCAAGACACATTTCAAATGCATTGAGACACGAGAGATGCAGGCTATGGTAAAGCTGAGAAAATTTTGCTATAGCCGTTAGATGCTACCTGACAGCATTCTTAGCCCTTGGATTTGTGGAAGCTTGTTGTCTTCTATTTTAATACATTCTCAAAGATTTTCATTTGTTAGTTACAGAATGTTGGTCCGACACAGGGGTGGACAAGGTATGGCTATTTCAGGACAAAATGTAAATAGGCTCTGGCCCTGCGACATCAAGTTCTCAACAATCATTGACATTCTAATTAGTTGCCAACCTTGCAGAAGGTTCAGTTTAGACACAGGGTTTTACCCTAGGAACTTTTATTCATATCAGCAAGGGCATAGTTCTTTGCCCAGAGAAAACTCCCTAGTTTCAAAGAGTTTGTACCATGAAGTCAAGACCAACTAGATAATTTCCCTGTTTTTACATTATTTTTATGTGTAAAAATTCCTTCAAGCACCACTTAAAATATCATTTGATTCAAACCCCATGAGAAAACATGAGCCAACTGGGTAGGGAACGAGCATGCTGGGAGGAATCATAAAAGTCTACCTTCCACTCTCACTAGCATAACAGCTTGGAAAACAAGCAAGGAAGTAAAATCATCTTCACTTTTCACCTTTTTGTATGGAATTGCTAACTAATCTATTAATTCTTATTTCATTTTAATAAAAAATATTTTGATTTTTTGTCTTGTTCCAACATTAATAATGAGCTCTAGGATGAGAATAATTATGTGTTATGTATTAAGTATCTCCAATTAGCACATTGCTTGACAGATAAAAGTACTCAACATGAGATAAAAGAAATCATACTTCATACCAGGGATTTCAAAATAGTCATCCCACTGTGGACAATTTATCCTTTTCCAAGGAGATGGCTTTGCAAAAACTGTGAATGTTTACCGTGCAGCAAACTATATCCAACACTCAATGATATTTTGCAAATGAAGAAAATCAGTTCCAATATTCTTAGTATAGACACTTAGAAACTGACTGGTTTTTTTTTTTTTTCAGAATATTTCTTTCTAACCCAGGATGCCTTTGGATATGTTATTTTTTTAAATATCAGCATTACAAGAGAAAATGTCATGCCTGTTTTTAATCTTTTCCCCTGCTTTATTCTTGACATCTGGAAAAGACCCACAAAGAAGGCAAGAGATAAAAGGAAGATGTGGATCTGAGCTGTCTCTGTTCTTTGCTCTAACATGGACCTGTCAGGACCACAGCTTCAATGAACATGCATTAAGTGTTAATATGTCAACAGTTCTTTCACCATTTGCCCCTAATCTTTATCCTTTCTTCTTCACTAAGAACAATGGACATAGCAAGTGGGCAATGTGGGAGCATGTAAACCTACATTTACCAGAAGCTTCACTTGATTAGCAATCATGGCACACAAATAGCATTCCAATGTGAGTCAACTTATACGCAGAAAACCAAAAAGTTGATTGAATTTCTTTTCATGTTCACATTCCATTCTTCGCCTTCTTATGGATTAATTTTGCTGATGATTTTATGCATGTATATAATGAATTCTGATTATTCTTTCTCCTCCTTTCTTCTCTCCCTCCCTACCTGATCAGTCTCCATCATCCATACTAGTCCCTTTACCAGATTAATGACTTTTTGTTTTGTTTTGTGATCCATTTAGTTTAACCAGAGTCATCTCTATAATCAATGGTTTGGTACTATTCATTAGAGCCTGGCAGAGTCATCCGTTATGTGTTTATTTCTGAGTACAGAGAACCTTGGCTCATGATGGCTCAGTGGTTGGCTACTCTTGCAGAATACCAGGGTTTGAATCCCAGCACCCACATGACAGCTAACAATGGTCCACAAGTCCATTTCCAGGGGATCCCATTCCCTTTTCTGACCTCCTTGGGTACTGTACAACACTGGTGCACTTATATACATGTGGACACAAAACTCATACACATAAAAAATTAAATTTAAATTTTTATCCATTAGAAAAATTTTGAATAAAACATGGGACCCAGTCCAGATGCAGATAGGGAATTTTAATATAACTTACCTATAATCATTAGTCTTAACATATTTGGTGCTAATCACTAGGTATGACACTTTATTTTAATTTTTTATTTTTGTTTTTTTTTTTTTGAAACAGGTCTCCCTGTAGCCCCGGCAGGCCTGGAACTCACTATGTAATGGTGTAGAGCAGAATGGCCTTGAACTCACAGAGATCCACCTGCCTCTGAGTCCTGAGTCCTGGGACTACAGGCCACACGCCTGGCTTTAGGCATGCCATTTTAAATATGTAATTCCCCCACCCTTAATCTCATGATTTTTCTCAAATAAGTAATTTCTTTTAAAAAAAAGTTTTATGTATATGAGTGTGTTGCCTACATGTATGTAAATGCACTGGTGTTGTGTAATACTGTACAGTTCAGAAGAAGGTGTCAGATCCCAGGAACTGGAGTTATGGATGGTTGTTAGCCATGTGGGTGCTAGAACTCGAACCTTGGCCCTCTGGAAGAGCAGCCAGTGCTCTTAATCACAAGCCATCTCTTCAAACCCTCAAATAAGTCAAAAAATTTAACTGCATGTTTTAAATTTGAAGCACAAATAATTTCTAATTTTATTAAATAAAATACTCTAAATTTCAGATTACAATGAAAATCTTTCCATGAAGGGTACTAACTTTTAACGTATTTTTTTCAAAATGCTTCATTATAAAAATGAAAATGATGTCTATCTATATTTTTAATAGCACCTTTACTCTGTTCATAGAATACAATGGTCCATCCTCTTTATGAAGTAGGTAGGTAAAATAAAATCATTTTAGGATGAGATTAAAGCATTCATAAAAAGGAAACAAGATTGAATTCCCCCTAAGAGATTACAGTGACTTTTATTTTGAAGTGGAGAAACCCCTCTGATTCTTTTAACTGTGGATATTTATATTGTCATGTAAACATGCCACCTAAAAATTAGATTTGTCTGAAAGTAGATATGTTTTCCCTATCTAATGCATAAAGACAAACTTTTTAGCTATTTCATATAGAAAGGAAGGAGATAGATGCTAAAAGAGGAAATGAATAAAATTATATATAAATAAAAATGAATGTTTTATATTTTAAAACTGGATGAACAGGTGGTAAAACAAACCAGATTGCAATTTATCTTCAGAACTGCCAATGAAAACATTATGGTTTCTTTTTGTAATTCTAACATAACTCTATCCATATCTTCTTTGAAAAGTTAGTGCTTCCTTGCTGGGGATAGCCAGCCTTACCATCTAGAGTATATATGAATGGCTCCCATGTACCTTCTCTCATGTCAATGGACTCTATTCATTATCTCTGGGGAAGAAAATAAAGCAAACATATAAGCATGGCTCTGCTTTGCTCCTACTTTGCCTATACTATTTTTATACAGATTGGTATTGTCTAACATGTGCAGAGGAAGAATGTGAAAGTCAAACCAGAATCATATTGCTCAGTGGGTCCAATTGTACATGCATGTATTAGATGTTTCCCATTATACAGTATGGTTTAGCTAACAACCTATAGACTTACATATGGGGTCAAAAGGATAAACAAAGTCCCTACACAAGTGAGCTTGTTTTCACGCTCAGATATTTCATCCTGGTATACACAGTTGCCATGCTGTACTTCTATTTGAAGCTGAAATGAGGTAGACATACCACAGAAGTGATGAAATATCACTTTTATAGATTTCCATGATACTAATATGTGGAAATATTCTGTAAAATATGACAAAAATTCCTATAATTAAGAACTTCAAAATTACATTTTATATTTTTATTTAAAAATGCAAACTGTACAGTTTCATTCTTGATCCAGTTATTTGATTTTTGTATTCCTTCAGAAAAAAAATGTCTGAAACTTAACATTTCCTCCATTCTCTAAAACCTGTTCTTTATAGTGTTGGGAAGATATTCTCTGATAGTAAAAAATTCTTAGTTCACTAACAGCAACAGTGATCTCATAATTAGTGAATAGCTTGGTAAGATGTGGAGAATGGAGTTATAATTAAAACTTACAATAAATGTACTAAGACAGGAACTGAAATTCATATTAACTGGATCTTGCAACTCCAGTTGACTTCCTCCTCAAATTCATACAAGGGTTTCTTCACTAACCAAGGAGTTCCTATCAAATTCCATCAGTCACCCTCTTTGCTAACTTTCTCCCAAACTGCCTGTTTCCACAAAGGGGTAGGGCCTGCTGTGGAGAATTGACTGGGGAGGGGTTTTCTGCACCCTGTTGTGACAGAGGGGGAGGCAGGAGGAACATGAGGCAGTGGGCCAGCGTGGAGACAAAGATTGCCTCAGCGTCTCACCCGCTTAGAAAGAGTGGCCATTTACTGACCTGAAGGGAGACTGCTGGCCCAAGATGAGGGGTGGGGTTGAGGGTGGTGTTAATGGAGATGGAGACTGTGGGCAGGCAGGGAAGGGGTGGAAGCCCAACGATAGTCTCTGAAAGTCGTCATCCAGTCCCCCCGCCACCCTCCCAGATATAAACTATAATAAATTCACATAGAAATATGTTATATGGTTTGTCTGATAGCTCAAGAGACACCGAGAGAACTCTGGTGACTCTAACCAATATGGTTTTCTTTCCAAGCGTCTACAATGTGATCTTCTGTATATTTTCATATATCATGACACAACTTAGCATGGTAATAGGTTATTCACCAATTCAGGACAGTGTGTCATTTGTGACTACTCCATTCAAATAGGTGACCAAAGCAAGTTATAAATCCCACAATTCGAATAGTCTCTGTAGTTTGATTAATATTGTACATATTATATATATATACTATCTACATATTTAATATAGTTTTATAGAATTATTATATTTAAAGTGATTAAGAATTAGGCACAGTAATAGAGCTTTAAAACTGCCATTTGCCTACAATTATACTCCTTAATATAGAGCACACTCTACTAATATTTCACTACATTTTATGTATTTTTTAATTGAAAGTAATCCATTTTTATGGGAAAATAGTTTTGAGAAAATTAAAAGTGCATTTGGTACAATGAACAAGTGTTGTTTGTGTGTTTTAATTTAAATATAATTATAATGCAACTTACGTTTCTCCCATTTTTCATTTGAAAGTGCTCATTGGGAAACATTTCCCAATTTCCTCTCAATAAAAATTCAGAGTCTGCTTTCTGATCTTACTCTTGAGTAACAGGAAGCCAGGCAATCCTTTGAGGTAGTACAAAGCAGAATCAATTCATACCCTACAGTATCCATCTTAACATTTTCATTTGTATTTTGATTCATAGAAAATCTTTCTCTTGTTCTCTTGGCGGTGGTAAGCTACATTTTTTACATCGGTTTCCAAAACCATGAGAGAAAAATTCAGAGAATCAAAAAGCTCTTCTTTGAATGACTTGCTTCATATTCCAGAGCCTGCTCTGTACTGTGGGCACAGCTAGGTTTGAAGCAGAGCATTCTACGGGCATTTTGCTGGGTTCTTTCAAGGCTCCCTGCTGGAATTCCTCATTTGTAACTTTCTAGAGGCTGCTGCTGGGTTTTGGCAGTTCAATCCATACAGAAACTCTCCACTGAACTTTCAAAAAATGACCCTCAGGCTAACAATTTCTTTGAACAGTTGCATGATGATGCTGGCTTTGGAATTTTGTATCAACTGTCAGGGATCTACAATGGAAAATTTCAATTAAACAATAAATTACATATTTAAATATATTGATTCTCTGAATAAAACATCGTTTAAAGATTCAATTCCAAATTCCCTACACAGATACATAAACTGTTAAAAAATATGCTGCACATAATTTCAAAATATTTAAAATATATAGAAACATATCATATATACATTTATGGTGTCTTTTTAATCTGTATATGTATGTATAGATATACAGATGTGTGCATGAAGATATATGTAATTATACACTAAGTGGATATATGTACACATCCTATAAATGTGCCTTCCATGTAATATATATGTCTATATTAATTTACAGCTTGATTGAATTACTTAGAATTTGAAGACATTGCCTAAGACTATTAATATGTAGAGAATGATACAGTGTTCTATAATTACTTTTAAAAGTTTATTTTGTTTAATGTTTTAATTAAGGAGACATTTGGGAAGGACCATCTGTTATTTGGATAGTCCTGAGTGACTTGTTTACTAAAAGTATCAAAACCCAGGGGGTAGATTTTAGAATTTTTTGTTTTTATACTGTGCTTTTCTCCCATATAGAGTTGTCATTTTCTGCATTTACCATCACACTCTTTCAAAACAGAATACTACCATATCATTATGATAGGACCAATATTGTCTTCCCATCTTGCATTATTTATAGGATTCAATAGTTAGCACACATACATATATGTACCTATAGGTAGAATTCCATAAATGCTGCTTTAGTTGACATCTTATATATGCCTTGTTTCTGTTTTTCATCCAGTTTTACCCCTAACATCTTCATACATGCCGTCATCATCTTTGGAAAGGATTTCCGTGCTGGTTTCGCTGCTTCCGCTGCAGCACTTTCTCCACCCATCCCTGCTGATCCCTTCCGGTGGATTAATCACTTTTAAAAGTAAATTTCAGTACACCATTTTTATACTAAATAGTTTCATCTTGATTAATGATTGAAAATTTAAATCATTATTTGTGTTCTTTAATATAAAGCACAATATAGCCTTGACTGCTTCTGTGTAGTTACCTCACCTTTATGGTCCCCATGATCTGGAGTCCTGCTTGCAGTCCTGCCCTGCCCAGCTCAGAAGGCCATATTCTCTTCCTCTCATAACTCAAAACTTCATGTAGATGAATGGACGTTAAGCACAATCCACTTTATTCTTGTCCTTCCTTTTCTAACTGGCTAGAATAATTTTACTAGATATTTATGTTGTTCATATCTTAAACTATGTTTCTCCACTTAGATACCATCTCATCTATGATCACTCCATCAAGGTCACCCTGGCACCATTCTTTCTCTCTCATCCAAAACAATTTTTATGCATAAGTATTTAGCTAGTGATCGTATTATTTACCAGAACTTTAGAACCATTTCCACAGCAACTCTGTTTTCATTCATATGTCCACAAAGAACAAATGGAGCAAATAATAGGATCAAAAAGCCATAGCTACTGAGTGAATAAATCAATGA
>NW_008338715.1:397711-412126 GCF_000622305.1 Nannospalax galili | reverse complement strand
AGTAGCTCCGAATGGCCTGGAACTCACTATGTAAACCAAGCTGGCTTTGAACTCACAGAGATCTGCCTGCCTTTACCTCCTGAGTGCTGGAATTAAAGGCATGTGCCACCACGTCTGGCTTGTCCTTATATTTTATATAGGTTTTCCTTTTAATTTAATTTATAAATATGACAGTTGGATTTCACTTTAATAACACATGAGTCACTCTAAAAATTAATTATTATCGATTAAAGCTGTAATTGAATTAGAATCTTGAAAAGTCACATTTTTTTCCTTGCATCAGGACAGGTATTGATATAGAGGATTTTTTTAAAAATGTTGATGTGAGGAGTATGAAACCATTTTGTGTTTCTAAATGATTTTTTTTTTGGTTGGAAGTAGAGTGGAATATGATGCTTTGTGTACAATTTCTTAACCTTAACTAACATACCCATTCAGGCATATGCTCACAGTACAGAACTTCCCTGTGAGTCCATCTGTTTTGTTGTTTTAGGACAGAGTCCCTGACAGCAACCCCATGAAGAGTTTCTCTCGATGCTGCTTAACAGCATGTGTCCAGTGTTAGCATCTGGACAATATGTCTTCTAATGAGCTCAATTTTGTCTTATGATCACAGTACAGATACATTTAAACTTGGTGTCTTTTTGTTTTTACACTTGATTTTAGTTTGGCCTGATTTTTAATGTTGCATATATTTTTATAAGTGCTACTCTCTATCCCATATCCAAAAATAATAGCTCCTTATGGCACCTAATTGTTTACCTTACTTAGGAAATATAGGTTTAAATGCTGAAATTATAAAACATTGGTGAATTGTTCAATAAATATACAACTAAAGTACATGAAATATATTCAATTACATAGCTGTTTGCTATCTACGTATTTTTAAAAAATACCAAGAACTATAGGCCAACCTACAGAGAACACCACTATAGACCGTGTGTCCCTCCTTATTTCATATATGAGGAGAATAGGTCTAAGAAAATTAAACAAAAGGTAATAAAAGATAGACTGCTGGCTCATGAGTGTTCCACAGCCTAACGGTATTTTCTGTCACTCTTTATACTCTTAAAATGCAATAGTTATACCAATATTATCTATTCTTGGATAAAATTTGGTATTAGAATTCTTTCTCCAGGAATGGGGACATGGTTCAGTAAGTAAATTTTTTTTCTGTACAAGCATGAAGATCTCAGTCAAATCCCCAGCAACTCCAGCTACTTTATTGAAAGATATATGTGTTCCTGTAACTACAGTGTTGTAGAAGGATCATTGGAGCTTGCCTGTCACCAGCCTAGCTCAATATTCATTGAGATTCTGTTTCAAAAGAATCAGATAGTTTATGGTAGAACAAGACACCAACTTCCGGTGACGTCTGCATGTACATGAGGCTATACACCTCCCTACATACATGTGCACTCACCACACACAGACACACGCGTGCATACATACACACACACACACACACACACACTAATTTATTCAGTTCAAACTTCTCCCCTTAGCTCTTGAAAACCTATTAAATTGTTGCTTTTACTTCCACACACAGACACACGCGTGCATACATACACACACACACACACACACACACACACACACTAATTTATTCAGTTCAAACTTCTCCCCTTAGCTCTTGAAAACCTATTAAATTGTTGCTTTTACTTTTCATGTGTCTGGGGAAACAAGTTGCACCATTTTCAATGCCTACTGTTTGCAAATTAAGGCATTTCTTATACTTAACTAAAATAACTTTTCATAAAACTGAAGTGATACAACACGTATAAGGTGGGAAAACCCCTACATTCAGCTGGTCTAGGCAGATGATGAGGTTTTATTAGCTACATTCCCTTCTAACATCTGTCATCGATGATGTAAATTTCCACATCCAGAGCTGTAGACACTAGGGAAAGAGGTCTGAAGATGAGATGCCAGAAGACACATGCAGATTCCTAAATTTGAATTACTCCTTGCATTTTTATTTGTTTTTCTTTGAATTTTCGGAATAATTGGAAAGCTGCCAGTCAAAATGACCAATTTTTCATTTGTCGGTTTAAGTATGTTATATGATTGATGGTCCAATTGCTAGTAAGCAGGGAAGGGGCAAAACAGTCAGCTATTGGCCATATTTCAAGCTTCACTGTGCTATTCCCATGATTACATTGATTGACAACTCCAATAGATTTAGATTAAAACTTCAGTTCAAAGGATTTGAAAGCTAGAATTTAGCTGGAAAGGAAAGTAAGCCAACAACTGAAGTAAATTTTACAATTAAACTAAGAAATGGTAAGGGCTGCAGTCAACTGTGGAATATGCAGCCTGCCTCAGAGTACAAACACAATTTTTAGCCAATACCTAGTTGGTAAGAATGTAGGCTCAGATTTCCAGATCTACTTTTTAAAAACCTGGAAAGACTAGGAAAGTGATATAAAGCCTTTCAGATTTCAAAGGCTAGTCACAAATTACAATGTTGATAATATTGAAGAAAAAGTGAGGAAGAATATTGTTCATAGATTTTTAATGGAAATTAGTGGAGATATTGACAATAAGCAACTTAATACATTACAGAAGTATAGAATATGCTCAATAAATAGAAATCACTATAATATTTAAGTAGTTATTTTTAATAGTGCACTCATTAACTGTATTTTTGGTTTTCTTGAAAAAGAAAAAAATTATTTTGATTTCCACTTTTTCAGATGGGGAGATATTTTAGATGTGTGGTAGGAGGAAGGGGGGAAGGAAATAATGAGGGAGATGGACAGAGAGGGAGATGGAAAAGGAAAGGGAGAGGGAGAGACTTAAAACAAGGTTATTGGATTCATGGATCCAAATAGCTGATAAATGTTGATGTTTGCTTTAAAATGTAAAGACTGAGAAAGATCACCATGTCCCTGGTAACAAAAGGAGAAAATGAACACAGTAACATTGACCGTTTCTATGATATGTCATAGTAAGACTGCAGGACCAAACGCCAGCCTGAATATGGAAATGAAGTACAACCTGTATCACCTGAGCTCAGTCTTCTTGGAATAGAAACCAATGGATTCTGCACTAGCATAGTCACTACGGTGGTAATCATGGTAATTTCCCACAGATTAAGTTTGCATAAGAGTGAGAAATGTCTGGGGAACTCAATCTTAAGGGGCTATTGCTAGCCAATCTTTTATCAAAAGATTCCCTAAATGTTCCTGTGCATAACATTCATGAAAACAAACATTAAGATATATACTTAAATGCACATTGCTACATAATGAGTTGTTTATTTACAATGTGGAATAATATGCAATAAATACATATGACATGTTTTGATCTATTGTCCTCCTTCCATATTGAGTAATGAAACCAGAGCCTTGAACTTGCTAGACAGACTGTATCACTGATCCGTAACTGGAATCTAGAATGATCTATGCCTCATAAAGACCACTTGTTTAGTTGAACATAGTAAGTCAGAAGCAGAGGAAATGAATCAGAATTTCACTTAAGAAAAGGTGATGAATTCTTAGGCATAAGATCCAAGATTCTTAAAACAGGAAAGTAGAGGTGATAGTGTGAGGAATCATTCTCTTCTATGTGTACATTGATGATTGACTTAAAAGATTTTCAAGCAGTATAAAATGAAAGATAAATAATGCATCTTCGGCTAGGACATAACTAAGGGGGGTGAGCAGCTTACCTCACCTGGGAGAAGCCCTGGCTTCTGTCTTCAGCAATGCTGGAGAAAAAGTAAAATAACATGCAAATGAACCAAGTATTATCCCAAGGTTGTGACAAGAGCAAGTAAAAAATGGAGGTAGTATTGGGAAAGAACATTTACTGCTAAAGATCAAGTTTGGGGGAAAAAAAAACACTTTGGGGAAATTTTCAGTGAAATTGCTATAATCATAAAAAATAAATTTGTTTCAAAAAGAATTATATTGAACCATTTATGTCAACTAATTAAGGTCATCCAGAACTGTAAAGAAACTGATGATTGAGAGAAACTGGAAAGACCTGCTGGGGTTATTTTCTTATAATGCTAATTTCTTGTACTTGGAACAGAGTTCACAAGTAGGGTAACTGGAGTTGAATAAAAATAAATGATATTCACACAAAAGGTAAAGGGAGGGAGACAGATACAGATGCAGATGGTGGATGAAATGGGGTGGGGTGCGAGGTAGAGCACAGGGCATTTATTTATTGTTGTTTGAAAGACAACAGGTTGTCCTGTGATTCTGAGGACAGGCATAGGGTGAGAAGAATTTAAGAAATCAGAAGAGTGACCTGAGTAACACTGGAGTAGCAATGGGCCCCTGAATATCAGTGATCATGGATTTATGGGGAGAACAGAGAACATGAGTATATGTTTCCAGAAATATTCATTGCTCTACAAATTTCGGTTTACAAGTTTTGAAGAATTAGATTTCACAATGTTTAATATTTTGTGTGGAGGATGAGAGAAGAAAGGATACAAGAATATAAGTGGTTCTGCAAATAGCTATGACCCTCACAGGTCAAGGACAAAATATGCCATTAGAACATTATAATTATGAGGAATAGAAGAAAATGTGAGACTGTAAATTGGTAACAGAATATTGTTCTGTTGAAGAATTGTTCCATGGAAGAATTGTTGTAATAAATATATTGGAATAATAAGATATTAGAGCTTAAGAATGGAACACCTGAGATTGTAAGTAAATAGAATAGTTTTTAAAAATGTGAAAGGTTGCACTTGAGACCTGCAACACAGGAGGCAATCCATGCCTGGTACCCTAAATCTGGTCAAAAAATCCATGCGGGGGCGATTATAAAACCCTGATATTCTGTGTGTGTGTGTGTGTGTGTGTGTGTGTGTGTGTGTGTGTGTGGTGGGGGTGTTTGAGAAAGTTTAAATCCTGTTGTTTAGCTAAACTGGCATAGAGTCAAATTGCATTCTAAATATTTATGATTATACCTGCAGAAAAATTCCCATCTTTCATCAGAGATCCCGCTCTTGTCATTGAATAATGGTGAATGCAGAGACTTATCAGTTGCATATGGCCCTGAGAATAATGTATACCATCTCCACTAAGGTTCATGGAACATTGCTGAAGAGAGGGAAGCAAGAATGTAAGAACCAGAAGTCAGAAGGGTTGTAAAATGCCATCTTCAAGAAAATGCAGTCATTGCTCTGTCCAAATCACACTAACTGTGGATGTTAACACCGAGTCTGCACAAGAATGGGTCCATCAACTGTCATTCATGGATGGAGGAGGGACTTAGGGTCCCCACTCCGTGATGATGAACTATTTGCTACTGGCAGATTCTATGACAGGCTTTCAATTGTTTACCTACTGGTGACCTACTACACTGCAACGATATATCCAATCCAATGCTCATACAGATGAGGTAAACGAAATGGGTCAAAAAACGAAACAAAGCAAAACAATAAAAAACAAAACAAAACAAAAAACAAAAATCATGAATCCGAGAAAGAGACTGGTAGAGATGGAAGAAGTGTTGATACAGATGGGTGAGAGAAAAGAGAGGGTATGGAGAGAGAGTAATCAGAATACATTATATACATGTATTAAACTGTCAAAGAAAAAAATTAACCAAAAATAATTATAGAAATAAAAACAATATGAGATTTCAAGCTACATCTACAAGGTGGTTGAGATGGCATGCAGGGTGTACTAACTGAAGAAGAGGAGCTTAAAGGGAGCTGCTAGGAAATAATAAGTCCGTTATGTGGTTCTGAGGTTTCCAAATTTCTAATAAATAGTGGGACTGAATAACAGGGTCTTAATTTAGAACACAAATCTTCATTGAATGAAAACAATATTGAGATTGAATAGATGTGAAAATGCCTACACAAGAAAAATCATGGCAGATGAGCTAAACCTTCAGCTTTGGAATAGTGCAGGAAGATACCAACCTTCAAAGAAATAATGACTGTGTAAGCCCCCCAGTTCCACAATCGTTCAGTTTGCATAAGCAGGAAGATATACACAGACACAGCATTATATATGATGTCACCAAAATTAGAAAAAAAAATGTGAACACATAAATACCTCTATGGACCTGCAAATTCACAGGAACTTTTTGGACTTAAATTTAATTTTAGCTAACAAAAGTGTGGAATAATTTTTGTCATCATTCTAATAGTTCCGTTTCTAAACTAAGTTCCAAGAGTTTCACTTCCTGTACTTTCTTCCAATTAAATACTATCAAGGGTGTTAAATTTTTTAAAAATTCCCCAGACTTATTCAAGTAGTATGCTAGAAATGAAGTACAGTAGCTCTCCCTGTCCTTTATTTAGAATTTTCTTCTGTTTTGTTTCAGATACGAGTTCAAAATATTAGATAAAAATTCCAGAAAAAAATGTAACTTTAATTACTTTTATTAGAATATATCACTATAATTGCTTATTCTATTTTCGTTATTGTTGTAAGTAATTATAATTTAAGCTTTATCATGAGTTTCTATATACAGATAAAAACAGAAGCATACATAGGTTTGCAAGCTATTCCTGTTTTCAGTCTTCCACAGGAACTACAGAATATATGCCCTATGGGTGAATGTGATTCCTGCAATAAGAATATTGTGCCTGCTTGGGTCCCACTACAGTAAGGAGCCTAATGTTCAGAAACGATGAGAACACAGCAAATGTTTACCCAAATAAGAACATTTCAAATAACTTCTCTCAAAAAGAAAACAAATACATAAATTGTGATACTTCCGTGTTGTTTACTATATGAAATTCTAAAATTAAATTAATAGTTAAATGTGACATAAAATAATAAAACTCAAAAGTAACATAAAAGAGACAACATGAAGGGGACCATATTTTTATAAACCCTGCTAAAGAGGCATGAGAAACAATGTTACATTCTCTACAGATGTGCAGGTAGATAAAAAGATGAGAGCTGGGCCCCAGCACTCTGGAGACAGAGGCAGGCAGATCTCTGTGAGTTCAAGGCCAGTCTGGTCTACATAGTGAATTCCAGGACAGCTGGGACTACAGGGAGACCCTGTCTCTAAAAGACCAAAAAAAAGAGAGAGAAATCTGTACCAATTTTCAGAAAGTGAACACTAGCTCTGGAATGTGTTTACAGTGAAGAATGCTTGTGGTGAGAACTCATGAAGTTGGAAATCTGTGAAGAATACACTGTTTTTTAAGAATCTCTGAACAAGCTATGTAAAATTATTAGCATTTAAAAAAATACAAACTAATCTCATGTTCTTAAACTTATTGGAAACTATAATAATATAGTTGGATAATGTCAAATTTTAAAATTTAAAAAAAAAGATTAAAACTATGTACATGAGCAATAGCCACAAATAGAGCATGAAGTCCATGTTAGTAACCATCTTCATAGTTTGCTACCATGACCATTTTTAGATCACTTTAGTTTGTTTCCCAGACACAACAGTTACATAAAGAGTTGGTTATTAGTCTTCTGCTCTAAAATAAGCTAAATAAAAATGTATAAGTATAAACAATAAACATTCAAAATCATGCTATTTATATAGGAGTATTTTTTCCTTTTGGCTGTTTTGTTTTGCTTGCTATGTAGCCCAGACTTGTTTTCCTGCCTCTGTCTTACTAGTGCTGAGATTTCAGACATTATAGTCATGTGCAACTACTCGACTCATTATTTGATTTTGAAAGAGAAAATTAAAGAAATTGGATTGAAATATTTATAAGTAAGCTGTCTACATATAAGCAAAGTCATCTTAAAACATACAAACAAGAAACAAATAATAAATAAATAAATAATAAAGAAAGAAATAAATAATGTAAAAGGCAATTCAATCACAACTCTCATCATGTGTTACCAGAGAGAGTCTGATGATTGTTTTATTTTGGATATAAGTTTATGCATCTCTCTTTCTTGTCAACTCTAGGCAGTTAAAGGCCAAACTTATCTCTTTTATTTTTCTGACCCTAGATACTAGACTCGGTCAGTTACATCCCAGTGTTCAATGGAGGTGTGAATTGAATTCATCTCAGATGTGGTTATAAGACAAAAAAAATTGAATAACAATTCACAAGAGACTGGTATTCTCTTTCATATGCTAATAGAACACCCAATGATATAAACCTGAAACAATGAGGAAAGAAAAGAAATGAAGCACCTACCTCATTGGTTTCATAGGCTTTATCTTTCTAGTGATGTTGCACAGGGCCACATTTTATCAGCCTACTTAAGAAAAATCTAGGTTAGCATTGTTCTATAAATATGTATTTAGACTATCTTTACCATATTTCAAGGTTTACTCCATGTGATATATGGCACTGTTCATCTTTTTTCCAAGAATATAAATTCATGACTGGACCTGAAAGCAAAAATATTAAATGCTCATAAACTTTTAGAAAGTAAAGAAAGGTCAAGAACTTATATTTTGAAAATGGACACACAAGCTCTTCAGGTTAAGCAGATTTTCCTTTACTTAGACTATCATCTCAGTATCAGAGGAAACTTCCCAGTGCACAGAGATGCCTGTCTTTGTGTTCTTGAACAGTTTGCACACAGAATATTTTGTAACAAGTTGACACTTTATTCAAGGATATACCTAAGCTTCCTGCATATGGCAAGCAAACAACCAGTGTGCTTTAGAACCTGTAAACTTGCTGTTCTCTAGCTGCAGGTATGCAAATTTAAATAGTACTTTCTTCTGTTGCCCAAAGGCACTGTGCATGTTAAGAACTAGTCTTTTGTCATCTGCTCCAAAGTACTTAGTGAACATTATCTGCAGTGCAGATGGTTAAGATCTAAACCATTTCCAACTATTAGCAGTAAAAAATAATGAATGCTGTTGGACAAGCTTAAAAATGATTTTTTTCAGAATGAGTTCCTGAAGGCATATATTGGAGTAATACAAAAACATATCTAAATATATTTTTGATTACCAGGCATATTTTGTCCAAAAGCAGATTTATATTACTGTGAATCTATATTTTTATTTTAAAAACATGCTAACCAATGCTTATTAATGTTTTGCCTGATTTCAATATTATAAATATTGGGATTAATCTCATAGCGAGTCATAAAGAATAATAGATTCATATACATGAAGGATTGCACTTGTATCCTCTTATTTAAGAAGATGGGAAATTTTAAAAATCTCTTTTGGTTAAAAACTATTAGATCAATAAACAATTGTTTCTATGTGAAGTGTTTAAAATTTTTAAGATATTCTATATAAAGTATTTTGATAAATGTTTTAAGGAGTGTTTCTGATTTCCTTTTCTTTTTGAGTTCTTTTGTATTGTCCTCCTTGGCAAAGCATTCTGGAAATGTGAAGTTAGGTTACATCAAATAACTTTCTATGTGTTACTGGCATCAATGTTTTCTGGACAAATGCCAACAGATTCATGTGTGTGCTTTCTACACAGTCAACTATCCAAATTTATAATATCACTTCTTCTAGGAGTGAAGGAAAGAGCCCCTGAGATCCTGATTATAGTTAGTTCTTACATTTTATGGCATTGTTTGTCAAGTTGACTTGCTACAGAGGAAAGCCAACATCTGCTACAAAATCCTATCTCTGTTCATCCAAATTACATAGCAGGGATCAAATTAAGGGCAGTGTTTGTTTTGATGTAATAGGTTTTCAAAACTCTGTGCTTATAGAGATAATGACTCACTGTGACACTACTCCGTAAATAGGACATAAGACAATTTACAATTGAGCCATCTCTTAATGAAATCATCTGGGAAGTTTAATTCCTTGCCTTTTTTAGCTAGACTTCATATGCTGTCTTTCTGTCCACTGTTATTGTACTCACCATAACAATGCAATCAGTTTTATATGTATATGGAGACAAATACACATATGTATATGGAGACATATACACAAGTGTATGATCATGTTTGGGATAATTCTTCAGAACTGTTGCTTTTAATGTACCCATGATAGAGGGTTGGAGATGTGGTTCAGGAGTTAAGATCACTGTCTGCTCTTGCAGAGGACCAGGGTTCAGTTCCCAGTGTCTACATGGTGATTAACAAATATCCCCAACTCCAGTTCCAGGGGATCTGATGCTCTCTTCTGGCCTCCAGGGGCATTGCGTGCTTATGACACACTTAACATATGTAAGCAAAATACTCATACACATAACATAATAAATCAAATTTAAAAAGAAGCAATAACTATGGGGCCTGGAGTGATGGCTCAGCAGTTAAGAGCACAAATGTTCTTATAGAAGACCTGGGTTTGAATCCCAGCACCCACATGGCAGCTAACAACTGTCCGTAACTCCAGTTTCAGGAGATCCCACAGCTTCTTCTGTCCTCTACAGGCATTGCACTACACAGGTGCACTTACTTACATGCAGGTATAACACCTATATAGATAAAAAATAAAAATAATAAAAATGTTTAAAAAGAAGTAAATATGATATATGTTTGCATAAAATTTTATGGCTGTATTTATTAGTAGAGAGACAAAACAAATATAAACTACACCATTACAAAGATAATTGTCTTTGCCTTATTTATACATTCAGTGACTTGATTATTAGTAAATGAATAGATCAATGATTACCAAAAGTTATCAGCAAGACTAGAAAGTCAGCAGTGTTATCAAAAACTTAATGTAATATACAGCACTTTGAAATGGTTTAAAAGTTAAATATATATTTTTCTTTGAAGAAAATTGTAATAATTTGAAGTAACATATTTATATACTAAACTTATCAATATTTAAGGGGCTAGAGAGATGGCTTAGTGGTTAAGAGCACATACTGCTTGTATTAGTCATTTTCACTGTTGCTGCGATAGAAACACTGACCAAGCAGTTTTTAAAAGGAAGAGTTTATTTGAGCTTATGCTTCCAGGGGAATTACAGTCTGTCATGGCAGGGAGGCATGGTGGCTGGAGGTGGCTGGAGCAGGACCAGCAGAAGCTAAGCTCCCACATCATCATGCAGGCACAGGAAGCAAGAGAGCGACTGGAGATCTGGAAAGGATTAAGAACTCTTTAAGCCCACCCCCAGTGACATGCTTCCTCCAGGATGGTCACACCTTCTAAAACCTCCCAAAACAGTGCCATCATCTGGGGACAAAATGTCCAAATACTTGTAGCGTATAGGAGACATTTTCATTCAAACCACCACATTCCACCCTCTGCCCCCATAGGCTCATGACCACATAAAATGCAAAATGCATTTAGTCCAACTTTAAAAGTCCCCATAGTCATTATCAGTCTCAATACTATTTAAAAGTCCCCAGTCCAAAGTCTCTTCTGAGACTCAAGTAAATATCTTAACTGTAAGCCTCTATAAAATCAAAAGACGAATTACGTACTCCCAACATACAGTGGAACAGAATACACATTGTCATCCAAAAGAGAGGAATGGAGGCATAGTAAGGAAATACCAGACCAAAACAAGACCAAAAGTCAGCAGGGCAAACACCAAATGCAGTAGCTCCACATCCAACTTCTGGGACTTTGCTTCTGAAGGGCTTAGATGGCTCAGCCTCTCTAGGTTTGATGCATGCAACACACATCTCTCTTGTGCTGGTACCACTCCCTGTGTGCAGGTCTTCTTGGCAGGTGCCTCACAGCTCTGGCATCATGAATGTTTTCTTGGGGTCTTCATTGCCAAACAGGCTTCACCTTCAAAGCTTCACACAATAGCCTATCAGGGCTTCTCTAGACAGGGAATCCCTGATGCATGCTGCCTGGCCTCAGCAGCTCTCTGAAACCCAGGAGGAAGAACTTATGACCCCTTCACTCTTGCATCTTTCATGCCTTTAAAGCCAGCACCAGGTGAAAAACACTGCCAAGTTTGACTGCAAGTTTTTGATGGACTCCAACCTGCTTTATCCATTTTAGAAGCTTTTCTCTTCAGTGGTCCCTGCAGCATTTTCCTTTCACAAGTTGGAGGCTTAACTGGGTGTGGTTTTTCCCTGGAGGCACTCTCTCCATTGTTTAAGTCTGAATCAGTAGGCCCCTCCTTAATCACTTTAATCTCCTTTTCAATGAGATTCTCTCCATCACATGCCAGGGCTCCAACAGTAATCTTCCTAGTGCTCTTTTTCAATCCATCCTGTACATTCTGTATTTCTTTCTGATCCATTTGCTCTTTTTCACTGTAAATCTATATGATATTCACTATTAACAGCCATGCCACCATTTCTATGTTATACTGTCTTGAAATTTCTTCTGCCAGATAAATTAGTCTATGGCTTTTCAACTTAGCCCCAGGCAAGCTTTTTGACTGTGGGCAGACTCCAGCCATACTCTTTTCCAAAATACCCCAAGTGCTACTTAATTCCTGATTTCCCTCTGGAACTACATGTTTTTCAGCACTACTTTCTTCCAGGCACCTACTAGAATGGCCTGTTAAGCTCCCCTTATAGCAATCAACTGCTTTTCTAGCCCAAACTTCCAAAGTCTTCCACATTTCTTCAAATCCCACATGGTCAGGTTCTTCAGAGCCAAGAGCCCACTCTCTGGTAACAATTACTGTATTCGTTACTTTTCTGTTGCTGTGATAGAAACACCGACCCAAGAAATTTATAGAAGAGATTATTTGAGTTTGCAGTTCTAGGAGAATTACAGTCTGTCCTGGCAGGGAGGCATGGTGGCTGGAGGTGGCTGAGGCAGGAGCAGCAGAAGCTAAGCTCTCACATCAATCATCACACAGGCACAGGAAGCAACAGTCGACTGGAGATCTGGCAAGGCTTAAGAACTCTCTAAGGCCTCTGCCAGTGATATGCTCCCTCCAGGACAGCCACACCTAAAATCTCCCAAAACAGCACCATCATCTGGGGAGAAAATGTCCAAATACTTGGAGCCTATGGGGAACATTTTCATTCAAACCACCACACTGCTCTTGCAGAGAACCCAGGCTTCAATCCCAGCTTCCACATGGTGGCTAACAACCATCTATAAATCCAGGTACAGAAGATTGTTAGAAGATCACCCACTTCTAATCTCCATGGGTATTGCACAACATGGATGTGCTTACATAGTGCAGGCAATACATTCATACACACAAAATAAAAATAAATAAATCCAAAAATTAAAACAATTTATCAATATTTATTAAATTACTGATGATGCACACGTTTCAATTGGAAAAAGCAGATTTCAAGAAAGCAGTAAATGGCCCGGGGTGGGGGGCTTTGTGGGAGAGGAGAAATAATGTAGTGATATAAAGGGGAAAGAGACAAACAGTAATAATAGATTATGAAAGGTTAAGTGGGGTCAGGAATGGGAGGGCAGAGCAGGGGATGGAATGGGAGAGCTAACATGTCAGGCCTTTAGAAGAAGTAATATGTACACCTACACTATGGAAGTTTCCTAAAGTATGTTCATATGCAATATAAATTGTTGTAACTATATAACAGGGGTATGTTGCATCTACTATACATCACAGGCTACCAAAGAAAATGCCCAATAACAGGAACGGACTCCCTCTTTTAAAGTTGTTGACCAGGGGTCCCATAGATCTTCAAATAACATTGGCCATCATTCCTTCTCTTGGTACTCAACAGGACTTGATGATAAGTCTCTATTATTAAAACTGCTACATACATAGGACAAACAAGGAGAAATAATGCTGTGCTGACCTCAAAGCTTCATCTTCCCTGGTTAGGTTTCATGATGTTTCATATTTTGTGCATGCTACTGGAAGAGAAAATTTATCATCAGTCTTGCCCAGTTAGGAATCCTGTGACAAATGGCCGAGGAAGAGATGCCTACTAGTGCAGTAGTGGCATGAATGTCATGTGAGTAATCAACCACTTTCTGACTAGTTTTAAGGTCCATTTCACAAGATGGACCTACTTTACCTGACACTACTATCAAGCACAGGAACCTGTGACTAGACAGACCACAGGCCATAAGGGAGAACTTACTATCATTTCTCTGCTAAACAGACATAATAACACCACACCACCATGCCCAGCAAAAAGTGTCCTTTATGTCCCTTTGACCAAATTATTATAGGCCTCAAAGTATGTCTGTTAAACATCCAAGAAGTTTAGTTCTATCAGCCTGGTACTTTAATTACTGTGTGTCATATAGATAAATCTTGGGCAAAGACCAATTGTTCTCAGATAAACCTTACCTTGACATATATTTCTTGATCTACTATGTATAATTTGACAGTAGGTTGTAGGAGTAATATGGTTCCCTCAGGTTTTCAAAACTAGCTAGGTATTATTTATCTCTCACATTGTCTCACCCCTCCATCATGGTTTTCCCAATTAAGGTGCGACCATTGTCCCCCCTTTCTCCCTTAATAATACCCTTCTCCTATGGTCCTACCTCTCTTGAGCTCCTTCTTTCCCTTTATGCCATAGTTTCCTCATATACCCTTCCCTCCCTCCTCCCTTAAACTAACCCAATTTTTATCCATATCTCCCTTATTAAAACCTGTTTCCTACTGTTCTCTTTCAGATTCTTTCTTTACGTTTACCTCCCTGGTTCCTTACCCTTG
>NW_008338715.1:396434-397286 GCF_000622305.1 Nannospalax galili | reverse complement strand
TCTGTAATCTGAAACCCAATATGCTAATGAGGCATCCTACCCACTATTCTGTGATAGGACATTAAGTCTGTTATGCTAATAGGATGCTAAAACTGTTATGCTAATAAGGTCTCATACTTCCTGTACTGTGATAGGACACTAAACCTGTTATGCTAATAAGGTATCCTACTTGCTGTGCTGTGATTGGACCACTACCCCTATATAAGCTTGTGCTTTCCTGCAATAAACCAGATCTTTGTCACTGAACCTAGTCTCCTATGTCTGAATGCAGCTCTGTTGACACAGTCTCCTCACCAGCCCTGGGATCCAGGACCAGGCAGAAACAGCAATGACAGGAGGCAGCACAGGGTGAGCAGAAGAGCTGCCTCAGCACCGGGCAAGCAGAAGAGCGGCCTCAGTGTTGGGTGAGCAGAAGAGCGGCCTCAGCCCAGGGCAAGTGGAGGAGCATTGTCAACGCTCATGAGAATGGAGGAGCAGCACCCACAAGAACGGAGAAGCGGCCGCCACTGGCAGTGACTGGAGAGGAACACTTATATTGCTTCCAGTTCTTAACTATTGTGAAAAGAGCAGCCACAAAAATGGATGTACAAGTGTCTCTGCAATAGGATGAGTTCTTTGGGTATATGCCAAGAAGTGGTATAACTGGATCAAATAATAGGTTCATTTGTAGTTTTTTAAGAGTTCTTCACACTGCTTTCCATATGGGTTGAATCAACTTGCAGCCCCACCAGCAGTGGATGAGTGTTTCCCTTTCCCCACATCCTCTCCAACATTTGGTATCATTTGTTCTCTTGATCTTAGCCAGTCTGACTGGGGTAGAATGAAATCTTTAAGTGGTTTTAATTTGCAATG
>NW_008338715.1:393178-396421 GCF_000622305.1 Nannospalax galili | reverse complement strand
CCCTAATTACTAGTGATGTTGAACATCTTTTAAGATTCTTCTTAGCCATCTTTATTTCTTCTTTTGAGAATTCTCTGTTCAGCTCCTTAGCCCATATTTAATTGGGTTACTTCCTGTCTTGATTCTCTGTTTTTTGAGTTTGTTATGTATTCCGGATGTTAAACCTCTGGCAGATGTGTCACCAGTGAAGATGTTTTCCCATTCTGTGGGTTTTCTGTTCACTTCCCTGGTTGCCTCCTTTGATGTATAGGAGCTTTTCAGTTTAATGAAGTCCCATTTGTTAACTCTTGCCCTTGTTTCCTGGGCTATTGGTGTCCGGTTTAGAAAGTCCTTTTCTACACCTATATCTTCTAGGTTTTCCCAATGTTTTCTTCTAACAGTTTCAGAGTTTCAGGCTTTACATTGAGGTCTTTAATCCATTTGGAATTGACTTTTGTGCAAGGTGAAAGATAGCAGTTTAATTTCATTCTTTTAC
The DNA here is from genome assembly GCF_000622305.1 of Nannospalax galili. Classification (NCBI taxonomy): domain Eukaryota; kingdom Metazoa; phylum Chordata; class Mammalia; order Rodentia; family Spalacidae; genus Nannospalax; species Nannospalax galili. The sequence continues at coordinate 395,946 of NW_008338715.1, read as the reverse complement.
AGGTGGAGATCCAGTTTTTCCAGCCACATTTGCTGAACATGCTGTCTTTCTTCCAGTGAATATTCTTGGCCTCTTTGTCAACAAAGGTGGCTGAAATTGCATTCACTCATATTTGTGTCTTCAATTTTGTTCCCTTGATCTATGGGTCTATTTTTTGTCAATACCATATTATTTTTTATGACTATAGCTCTGTAATATAGCTTAAAATCTGGTATACTAAAACTCTGGCATTGCTCTTAGTGTTCAGGGTTAATTTGGCTATCTGAGGTCTTTTGTGCTTCCATAAGAATCTTAGGATATTTTTTTCCAATTCTGTGAAAAATGTCATGGGGATTTTGATTGACATTGCATTGAATCTATAAATGACTTTTGGTAGGATGGTCATTTTCACACTATAAATTCTAATCCGTGAGCATGGGAGGACCTTCCATCTTCTGATGTTTTCCTCAATTTCTTTCTTTAAAGAGTTAAAATTTTCCTTGTAGAGCTCTTTAATGTCTTTCATCATAGAGATCTTTAATGTCTTTGCCTAGGTTTATTCCTAGATATTTTTTGAGGCTATTGTGAAATGGGAGGGTTTCCATGAATGCTTTTTCTGATTGCTTGTTTTTGGTATATCGAAAGGCTACTGATATTTCTCAGTTGATTTGTAATCTGCCATTTTGCTGAAAGTATTGATCATTGCTAGTAGGTTTCTGATGGAATTTTGGACCTCTTATGTATAATATCATATCATCTGCAAATAGTGATAATTTGACCTCTTATTTTCCATTGTTACTCCTTTAATTTCCTGTTCTTGTCTTATTGCTCTTGCAAGAGTTTGAAACACTGTGTTAAAAAGAAGTGGAGATAGTGGACAGCCTTGTCTGGTTCCTGATTTCAATGTGAATGCTTCCAGTTTTTCTCCATTTAGAATGATGTTGGCTGTGGATTATTATATATGGCTTTAATTATGTTGAGGTATTTTCCTTCCAGTCCAATTCTCTCTAGGATTTTGAACATAAATGCATGTTGAATTTTGTCAAAGGCCTTCTCTGTATCTATTGAGATGACCATATGGTTCTTGTCTTTGAGCCTAGTTATATGACTTATGATGTTTATTGACTTTCATATATTGAACCATCCCTGCATCACTGGGATAAAGCTGACTTGATCATGGTAGATGATCTTCATATATATTGAACCATCCCTGCATCGCTGGGATAAAGCTGACTTGATCATGGTAGATGATCTTCGTGATGTGTGTCTGTATGTAGTTTGCAAGTATCTTGTTGAGAAATTTTTGTTCGTTAATCATGAAGGATATGGGTCTATAGTTTTCTTTTTTGGTTGTGTCTTTACCTGGCTTTGGTATGAGAGTGATGCTGGCTTCATAGAAGGAATTTGGAAGTTTTCCCTCCATTTCTATTTTTTTGAATAAATTATGTAGTATTGGATGCAGATCTTCTTTAAATGTCTGATAGAATTCTGCTGTAAATCCATCTGGTCCTGGGCTTTTTTTAGTGGGAAGGTTTTGTATTACTGTTTTAATTTATTTTTGTTTAAGCTGTTAATCTCTTTTTGGTTTAGTTTTGGTGTTTCCCATGCCCTTGGATATCCATCCATTTCATTTAGGTTTTCAAAATTAGTAGCATATAGGTTTTTAAAGTATTCCCTTATATTTTCTGTATCTTTCTGGTGTCTGTTGTGATGTTTCCCCTTTCATCTATGATTTTGTTGATTTGGTGGTGTTTTTTCTTTCTTTTGGTTACCTGGGCTAGTGGTCTGTCAATCTTGTTTAGCTTTTCAAAGAACCAGCTTTTGGATTTGTTGATTCTTTTTATTGTTTTCTTTGTTTCAATTTCATTGAAAGACTTTGGTAATAGGAATTTGGGGTTAGACTGGCCTGGGATTTGGACCCAGGAAATATGCTTGTCTAGGGCAGCTGGTGGCCATGCCACCCAGAGATGCAAAGGAAGATGCAGGCTAGAAGAGGCCCCAAAGGCTCCTGGGGACTGCACTGAGGAGTTGGTTTGGTCTGGATGCAAAAGTTCAGGAATAGGAAAGGTCAGCCCTGGTATCTAGGAAAGAGGGTGGGGGGTCATGCAGGCCCAGTGAAATAGAGAGGAGTGAGTACAGTGCCAGGCCCAGAGTTCTCCTTGGGACCCAAGAAAGAACTGAGTTAGTCTGGATGCAAAGGATCAGGAAGTAGTGGTGGTTGCCCAGGTGTCTGGGGCTTCAGGACAAGTAATGGATAGGACCCAGGTTAGGAGGAGAGACCAAAGGAGGAGAGACTTGAGGGGGAGGGTGAACAAGGCTGGGGGACTCAAGGTGCAGAGGGTGCGTTCGACTTACCAAGAAAGAGAGGCCTGCGGGTCAGAGGGTCAGAGAGAGACCTGCAAGTCATGCAGGCCCATGGAAGCAGAGGGAGGTGAGGGCTGGGCCAGTCCCAGAAGCAGTGTTCCTGAGGACCTGAGAAGGAACTGAGTTGGTCTAGATGTAAAGTATCAGGAAGTAGTTGTGGTTCCCCACATGCCTGGGGTGCCAAGACAAGGAAAGGGACAGGACTCAGGCTAGGAAAGACCAGCGGGGGAGATAGGAGGGTGAATGAGGCTGGAGGAATCAAGACGGAGTGTGCCCCATCAGACTTACCCCAGAGAGAAAGTCCTGTGGGTCGGAGAGAGACCTGTGGGTTGTGCAGGGCCAGGGAAGCAGCCATAATTTCTTATTGTCTGAAGAGTATTAGGAGGTGGATCCTAGAGGAACATGTAAATGGAATATTGATCAAA
>NW_008338715.1:392839-393061 GCF_000622305.1 Nannospalax galili | reverse complement strand
TCTTTATACCCCCATCCCAACCCACATCCTCCCACAGTCCCCTGCCTGGAACCCCTGTACTCTATCATCCGTGTTAAGGCCAACTGTGTCAAGTCAGTGTCCTCAGAAGTTCCCCAGTGCAAGTCCATCCTTTCGAAGGTCACAACCAAATTTAAAATTTTTGCAAATTAACCTTTGGCCTTCTGGATTTACAAACTTCCTTTAAATATAAGGTTAAGACAA
>NW_008338715.1:384254-392332 GCF_000622305.1 Nannospalax galili | reverse complement strand
TATTTTTTTTAACTTTTTAAAAAATGTGTATTTTGCCTGCATGTAAGAAAGTGCATCCATGTGTGCAATGCTCACAGAGGCCCGAAGAGGGTGTTGAATCCTGTGGAAATGGAGTTACAGGCAGTTGTTAGGCACTGTGTAGCTTCTGGGAACCAAACCTGAGTCTTCTGCAGCAGCAGCCAGTGCCCTTACCCACTGAGCCATTTCTCTAGCCCCTGCAATGTTCGTTTCTTACACAGTGTTATTCTCCAAAGGTATAAGAGCTAACCTTCAGGGGAGGTGGCTTCCAGGTCAGTTCCAGCTTCATTGCTCCAAATTCTGTGTCCAGAGTGTCTCTTGTTTTCAGCAATAAGGTCTTACTATCTTCATCTGGGAGGCAATCAAGGGCTGTGGCAATAGCCTGTGTAATTTTGGGAGTCTCTTGGGCCACTCTGGCCAACAACTCATGGAAGGTTTTTCCTGTCTGGCTTGTTTCTTGGTATGTAGCCTTTAGTTATACACAGGGACTCATGTAGAGATAATTTATTTGTAATTTGTTGTTAGGTTGTTGGACTAACATAATTTCCTCTGTTTGATTTTATTTTTTAAACTAGCTAGGTGTTATTTATCTTTCCTCTCTGTCTGCCTGTCTAACCCTTCTGCTTTTTAAATGACTTCACTCAGTATTAGTCTACATAGGTCCAGGCTGACCAAGCATCTACTAGAAGAACTGAGCATCTTTGCCACATCAGAAAAAAGCATGTGCACTGTAAGTTAGATTCATCTTAGAGTGAACTATGCACTGGTTTGTGCCTTAAAGGGAATCTATGCTCAAATAATCTCCTGAGAAATTCCCCTGGTTAGTTGTCAAGTTTATAAACTGAGAATCTTATTTAATTTTATTTAATAAGAAAGCATTTTGAAATCCCTGATTTTACAGGATGCTAATTAACAAGAAGATAATCTTGTGTGTACATGTGTGTATATGTGTGCATGTGTGTATATATTCATGTGTATGTGACGGAAATGGTTTTTCAACAATATATGTGCCAAGGCTTCATCTTGGTTTGTCAGAAAAATATAAGATGGTAGTTATATTTGACCTTCAGACAAAATAATTTTGTCTTTTTGAGACAGGGTCTCCCTGTAGCCCCCGCTGGCCTGGAACTTGCTATGTAGACCAGGCTGTTCTTGAACTCGCAGAGATTCCCCTGTCTCTGCCTGCCAAGCGCTGGGACTAGAGGTGTGTGCCACCACACCCAGCTAGACAAAAAACAATTTTGAAAAATTAGTTTATGTTCCATGTAATAATGGACACATATATTGAAAACATGTTGTATATCAGAAATTTGAATTTAAGTGGGTATATTACATTTTGCTGAATGACAGTTTTATTTTTAATATTTTCAAACCTTATCAATTGTAGACTTGTTTCTAACATCTGGAATATTGATTTTTACTCAGTTCTGCAGACAAATGTTTACAGTTTCCTATTTAATTCAATCCTTCTCTGGATATTTTAGTTTAAGAATCCCTTCACTTCAAAAGCCAGTATAAATCCAGGAATACATCTTTTCCTTGGGAAACCACATTCCAAATTCACTCATTTGGAAGGCTCAGCTTCCTATAAGGGACCAAGACATTGCTTTTGACATCTTTGTTCCTTTACTTTCTCTGTACAGCAACTTATAACCTCTGCTGTTAATTTCGTTAGCAGAATTAGTTTGCAAGAACTAGTTTTCCATATTTAGCTTTTTTAAAAATTTTCTTGGCCAGATTTCTGAGACTAATTGCAAATGTACCAATTACATAAGAGAAAATGCTCCCTGTGTCAGATTCCATTTTTCTAGTGCCTCTCTATTCTCTTTCCTTTCCTAATGTGAGATATTCCAAATTCCCATCTACTCTGCCAGGGACTAGAAGAGCCTTAACACAAGTAACTGTAGTATGCTGCATTTAGAGATCCTTCAGTAAGGAGCTTAGTACATGCTAACATTAGCTAATTTGGCATTGCAACGTAGGAGACTTTGCTATCTAATTTTTACAGCTTTCAGATGATATGATCATAGCTCACAGAACTTGCTAGTGATAATAGATTTCCAGATAGAAGTTTGTCATATGATTGGTCTAGTTTAAGGGAAATTCATGAAAGCTTGAAGAAACAGAAAATAAAATGAAATGCAAATAAACTTTATTCATGCAAGGTCTGTCATCTTGTCATTACTTCTTTTCTAATTTAATAACTTAAAATTTCTGTTTTATCAGTAAATGACAATTTCCTTTTCATTTGAAAGTAATAATGTGCCGTAGATGATTGACTTTAAAAAATTGAAGTTAATACACACATTATTAATAAAATAATGCAAAACTACATTTGTCATAAAAGTGGATAAAATTGTTTTTGCACTCAAATTGACTTAATTCTTTTCAATTATAGAGCTTTATATAGAAATGCAATACTTCTTAATTTTTAATATTAACATAAACAATTAATTCACCCTTTATTTTATCTACCATGATCTAATAGAATGTTACAAAAATCAAAATGTTAAACTTTAATTATTATTTTCTTTAAAAAATTACTTTTTTGCAATTTTCATCTAATATTTTAATCATATTTAGATCTTCTTCCCCATCCACACCACCCTTCACTGCCCTCTACCCAAGTCAATGTCCTCAACTATTTATACAATATCACTTATTTAGTCTCAACTTTATCCCCTCATGTCCCTCAGCATGGGTCCATATACTTGAGCCTGGCCAACCTACCAAGAGTTTCATACATGTAGGAGACTGTCTCTCCCCAACCCAGCAGCCATCAGTTGCCAAAAGTTCCTCATGTTGAGGTGGGATTTCTTACCCAGTTTCCCGTGTCTATGCTGGAATTTTATCTGGTTTGAGTTTGCATGGAACTTGTGAATGCTGTCAGCATTGTTGGGAATTCATGTGTGTAACTGAGCAGCTCATCACCTCTGGCTCTTACAAACTCTCTGCCCCACACTCCTCTTCTGCAATGATAGCTGAGCTTTAAGAGGCAGAAGTCTGAAACTGGTGTTCTATTCAGGGATAAGTATTCTGTAGTCTTTTGTTCTCTGCACCTGGCCAGTTGTGTGTTTCTGTGTTGAACAGACCTTAATTCCAATTAGTCTGCTCTTGATTACCCCCAAGACAAAAGTGCCACTATTGCACCAGGAGTGATAGTTTGCTGGGCCAGTGATTGTTGTTTATTAGGCTTTACAGCTGCTTAGTATCCTCTGATACCATGAGACATAGTCTTCAGGGAGGAGGCTTCCCGGTCAGTTCCATGCTGATTGTTCCAAGTCCTGTGTCCAAAGTATGGTCTATCTTGAGCAGTAGGGTCTTGCTTTCATGTTCTGAGAAGAAATCAAGGGCTTGGCAATAGCCTGTGTTATTTTGAGAGTCTCTTAGACAACCCTGACCAAATCAAAGGGAGGTATCTCCTGCCTGGCACTGTGTTTTTTATTACATAGCCTTAAGATAATACAGTGCATTTTAAATAGGACTTTGAAAGAATATATTTTCTGATGGCTTTTCATTCCATCTAAGAGATATTTATCTGACCTCTCATCTTGTATAACTCTCTCTACTCCTACCCCAGGTAAAGTATTGCCATTTCCCAGCCCCCGGTAATACCTGTCCCCTACTACCCTCTTCTTTTGAGCTCCTTCTATCCCTTCAATCCAGTGATTCCTTTCTATTTTCCTGATTCCTGGATTTACATCAAGATATATACTCACATATGAAAGAGAATATATTCTCTTGCTTTTCTGAGTCTTTGTTGCTTCACTTAGTATTACCCTCCTACTTCCATCCATTTACCTGCAAATTTAATAATTTAGTTTCAGCTGGACCAGTTCTAACTAGCTAAGTGGAGAAGGTGAGAGTCCTGGAGCTGAGCAAATGGGGCTGGTCCCAAAGCAAGGGAGTGTCTCTATGCTAACTCTCCTAGCTGTCAGGTGCTCTCTGGCAGGTTCAGCAGAAAGGGTTATTCACACTTTAGAGTCACCAGGTGTGGTGGGGCATGCCTTTAATCCCAGCACTTGGGAGGCAGAGGCAAGCAGATCTCTATGAGTTCTAGGCCAGCCTGGTTTACATAGTGAGTTCCAGGAAAGCTGGGGCTACAGGGAGAAATAAATAAATAAATAAATAAATAAATAAATAAATAAATAAATGTCTCTGGAAGCACAAGTTTTTAAACATGTATCATAAATATTAATTTACGTACTGCAGCTGGGTCTTTGTATTTATGCCAATTTCTGCCAGTTTTCACTGTTGAGTATAGTATCTTTTTATCATAATAACCTTTCCTTAGCATAGGAAATTGTAAATCTATCTACCTTTTTCATCCCTTCTCTCTTGGATACCTCACTACGTTTTCACCATTTATCATCTTCAGCTCTGCTATGTTTTTGGAACCATTTTCTTTATAGATGTACAAAATACATTTACAAAATTTTATTTTGTCTGGTTCTTATTATGTTACATTCCATAGACATTTTATTGCTTCTATATTTCTTTAAAATATTATACGCTCATCCTTATTTTCTTTTTAGTATAGAATCATTGCTATTTCTTTTCCATTCTGTTCTTTAAATTCAGAATAAATAAATGGTTTGGTCTTTTGTAATTCCCCCTTCAATGATTAGGCCATAATTCCTCCCAAACATCCTACATCAGTCTCCTAATTCAAATACTCAAGGCTGACATGCATGCCTCCTAGAGTAAAAATGGAAAGGGTGATAGCATGTCCACTATTTAGCAAGGAGTTTTAAGAGTTTTCATCATACTATTATCACATGACTCTTTCCCTGTGGTAAGGCTGTATCTCAATAAAGTTATCATTTGTCAACTATTATGTCAAAATTTATTCAACACACTTGACCTATTTTTTCACCTTTTTAAAAATATTTTATTATTTTTATTTTATGTGTATGCATGTATTGCCTGTATGTAGGTAAGTGCACCTGTGTCATGCAATACCTGCAGAGGACAGAAGAGACTGTCATATCCCCTAGAACTGGAGTTATGGACAGTTGTTAGCTGCCATGTGGGTGCCTGGATTTGAACCCGGGTCTTCTGTAAGAACAGCCAGTGTTCTTAACCACTGAGCCATCTCTCCAGCCCCCTATTTAATACAAATAATATAACTTACCAGTAGGGCAGAGATCATCACTGCTCTACTCTTGAGATTATGAGGCAAGCTAGAGCTTGCTGTTACTGCCCAGCACTGTATTAACAATAAAGAAAAGAGAAAAACTCAAATTACGATATCTACTGAATGTGTGTTAATATCGCATGATCATGCCTATGAAAAAATTAAGTCAAACTGTTATTAAGGAGATGCAACTTGAATTCCAACTATACTAAAAACCTATTCAATGGAAAGCAGAGGATATGATCTAACAAATCCTATCAAACTTGGGTATGTTGCTGTTTTTTGTCTTCAAATGTCTGATCATAAGCAAAACACATATAGCATTAAAATGGTGTATCTTGAAAATATTAATACAAATGATTAATCTTTAAGCAATACTAAATATTGGATTCTTTTTTCTTTTTAATTTATTTTTTTTATTTTCTTTTTTTATTTTATTAATGTTTTGACTGAATATATGTAAATGCATCATGTGTGCCTCATGCCTACAGAAACTAGGAGACATCATGACATTCCCTGGAACTGGAGTTAAGGACCAATGTTACCTGCCACATGGGTGCTGAGAACAAAGCAAAGTCCTTTGGAAGAGCAGTAAGTGCTCTTAACTGTTGAACCCTCTCTCCAGGCCCTATTTTTCTTTTCAAAAATTTTGGTGCTAGATTCATTGAGAAATGAATCTAACCCTTTCCTGGGAAAGGGTTAATGGCTAGACCTATTGCTAATATTTGTAGATTACACCTACTTTTTCCCATTAAACGTAAAAAAGTTAATGTGGTCTTGGTCTCATTAGCACAATATAGTGAATTGGCAAAAAACAAGATTATAGCCTGAAAACTAATATAATTGAATAATTAGGCAGATTTAAAATATTTTAAAACATATTTAACAGCACTATATTTTAAATCAAATTTAATTTTTTAATATATAAAAATGGGGGTGGCTGAGACCCCTGACTGGGAAAGATAGCAGAGATGTCTGTGTGAGTGCTGGTGCCCACGAAGGCTAGAAGAGAGTGTCAGATCCCTGAGACATGAAGATACAGACTGTTGTGAGTTGCCTCCTGCAGATACTGGGAAGCAAATCATGTCTTCTGGGAGAACAATTAAGTGTTCATAACCAATGGGCCATCACTCCAGTCCCATGGATTAGAGTCGTTAAGAATACTCTCCTCCAGAGAGTATAGAGGGAGCATAGTCCTCATCTGGGCCATGTTACTAAAAAGGATTTTGACATTAGCTGTAATCCTGGTAGGTGTAATCATCACCAGAACCTTCAAGGTACCAAGTCCCCTGCGGAGGATTTACTTAAGGAGAAATAACACTCTGGGACCTATCTAATTCCTGGAAACAGGTATGTATTAAGAACTATAATTTTTCTCTACAACCATGAATATTATATTCCATCCTACCAAAAATCAGGAAGTTTCATATGTATGCAAGTCATATTAGCAAATATATCAACTTAATGGGCTGTAATGGAAAGTATACAAATAAAAGATGCCCAGCTTAGGCTTGTATTTATATGCATAAAGATGAAAATACCTTCTATAATATGTAATAATCGGCCAGGTCACTCTGAGATTAATTTTCTTTTTAATTTGCTTGGCTGTAATAATCATAGAATTTAATCAATCATTGAATAATTACTGAATACCACTATTTAGAAACAAGCACTCAGACAGGTCCTGTTTGATATAGATATATGAGACAGTAACTTCATGAAATAAATTCAATTTTTAGGGAAAAAATAAATATATACCTAATCAATAAAATTGTATCATTTTATAAATATTTGTACCATGGAGGAATTCACTACTTATCTGAAAATTCATGTGTGATTTGTGTGATCTGGCTTGATTATTTAGAGGAATTTATTGTTTCCATCTGAAAATAATATTAAAGACTGGGTTTTATGCTATGAATGAAGGGAGAAAATCTGCAAAGAAGCCCTGAATTTTGTAATTCATGATCTAAAAGTTGAAAAAACAGGTAGCAAATATATGAAAAGAGAAATGAGTTCAGTCATAAAAAGTTACATATGGACTTTGGGTGACAGATATGAGTATTACAAAAGAAATATGCTGAAATTATACACAGGGATTAAAAAATTAAAGAGACTAAAACAGAACAGAAAGCCTCCCAGAAGAGCATATTGGGAAGGTATGAGCAAGGGGAGAGTGGAAGATACAGACAAAGACAAATCTGAAAGAGCAGTGAAAATGGTTTTCAAAAATTAGACATTGTAGGAAACCTAGAGGGAAATGTAATGCCCTAGAAGCCCTATGAGAAATGCATATGGAGTATCTGAACATTAATGTATATGTATACCTGGGAGCTGCTTGGCAGGGAATACAGGGCCAGATAGAAGAGACTTCCCTTAGAGTGACAAACATGCCATACAGTACTTATCAAAGAAGTTTCTTTTTGCAGCAGTTGGAGGCTACTGCAAAGTTGCACACCTGGTCAGGCACAGAGAACATATATCTGGGAGATGCCCAGTAGTAGGTGACACATCTGCAGTGGAATCTCTACAACTAAGGCTCATAGAACATAACAGAATAAGGGGTAGAGAAAGGGATAATGCACCCCTCAACTTTCACTAGTGAGGCTTCCAAGTACATCAGAGTGTGATGCACACAAAAGACCACAACTGGCCAAGTTTTGGAGAATAAGAGACTGTAGAGTGTAGGATGGGACTCCAATATGGAACCTCACCCACCCATGACTCAGGGACCATTGCAGAAGAGGAGGTGGAAAGATTATAAGAGCCAGGGTTGGTTCATGAATACAGGGGGTTAGAGACTTCCAGATCATTGGAGGCTTGCTTATGTGAGCCTGTGGGAGTGGTGGTGTCGAACATGGGACCCATGTCAGCTCAATTAAATAAGGGCCCAAAGGGAAGGTGAGAAATAGGTGGCAGGCCA
>NW_008338715.1:361555-382800 GCF_000622305.1 Nannospalax galili | reverse complement strand
TAACTTTGTCATTCAGTCTTGATAGTCTGGTTTACATTTCACTTATTCTGCTTGTGAGGCTTTCTTCTGTCATTTCAATTTGCTTTACTGAGTTTTCAACTCCATCTTCAGTTCGGCTTGAATTTTCTTCGATATTTCTTTGATGTTTCTATCTCTTTCGTGAATTTGCTTTTCAAGTCTTGAACTGTCTTTGTTGTTCCACTCATGTTTCCTTGATTCATTCAGGAGTTTTTTCCCATCCTCTTGGAGTTCTTTGACTTGTTTGTATGGTCTTTAAAGTCTTTGAATTCTTTAATAATGTTTATAATTGGTCCTTTAAATTCTGTGTCCTGGTGTTCCTATGGGTAGTTCTCAAGGCAGTACACTTCTGTGGGACTGGTGGGTTTGGGTGGGAGCATGTTATCTTGGTTGCTTTCTGCTTGTGTATGAAGAGGTGTGCTTCAGGTTCTTACTTTTCATTTTTTCTTTCTCTTTTCTTTTTTTTTTTTTTTCAATTGGAGGACAACTGGTTCCAAGCTGGCTGGTCAAGAGGTCTCCAACATGATGAAATAGCCTAGCCTGATCATGACTACGGGGATTCAGGCTAGTTCAGAGCTCTCAGGAAGGACCCTAGGCCCAAAGCAGGGATGGAGAGAGCTTGGGGAAGGTCTAACTGGCTAAGTAGAGTAGATGTGAGCCCTGAACAGGGAGAATGGAGCTGCTCTCAGAGCAGGGGGTATAAAGACCCAGCGGTGGGATTTGGTTATGAGGCTAGTCTGGAGGTCTCAGGTAGGATGAGCAGGAAGGGGCCTAGGCCCAAGGCCAGGGTAGGCACAGTGTGGGAAGGGTCTAAGTAGCTAAGCATAGCAGATGTGAGCCCTGGATCAGGGGGAATGAAGTGGATCCCAGAGCAGGGGAATCAAGACACAGTAGATAGGATCTCTTGTTTCATTTTATTTTGGCTTGTTTTTGAGATGCAATCTCACTTTATGTCCCTAGCTGATCTGAAACTCACTATAGTAACAAGACCGGCTTTGAATTTGTGGAAATTCTCCTGCCTCTGCTTCTTAAGTGCTTGGATTACAGGTGTATGACATCATGCCCATGTCCAAAATACACTTTAGTCAATTAAAATGGAGCTAACAATAGGCACCATGGGCAATTGGTCCCTTGTTCCCTAATTGGCAATAATGATTCCTAAAATAGTCCCTTTCTCTGTTTCTGGTATCTAGACTGAAATGTCCATCGCTGGGTATGGAAAACCTTAACTCTGCCATTTCCTACTGGCTCCATCTCGATAGTGAAGGTCTTTTAGGTCACTGAAAACTCAGTTCTCCAGAAAGAAGCATTTCATACCAGAGAGACTAGAGGGTGTCAGGGGAGGAGAGAAATCAGTGTGGGGATGACTCATTATGCAACGCTGGGATGGAAATTGTTATCTCTGATTTTGAGAACTGAACAGCAGTCTGTAACTATGAATCTGCACAAATGAATAGATGTGAAAATAGGGAGACCAGCTGTGAAGATGGTGGTCAGCCAATCTGGTGGGGGGTACAGATAGGGGAGAGGTCTTAATATGATCAAGATGTATGAAATTTTTAACAATTCAATAAAAATAATACAATAATGCCCATTTGATATACAATTAAAATTGCTCTTTGTACTTTCAAGAGACTGTAGCATTGTTCAGATTACAGATACACAAAAAAACAGAGTGGCTAAAAGGTAAAATAATATAATATAAACATTATGAAAATATATGCTATACAATGAAACTATTATTAACCTTCATGTGTTTATCTTTGAATTACAAATTCTGTGATACGTTTTGTCAAGCTTTTTTGGTGAAATGTAGTTTAAGAAAAAAAATCAAAGTAATTTGTCACACCAATTAAAAAAAAGTTAAGTTGATATGTATGGAGGCTCAGGCCTTTACTCTTATCTCTCTGGAAGCAGAGGCAGGTGAATCTTTGTGAGATCTAGGCCAGCCTGGGCCACATAGTACTTCCAGGTGGCCTGGAGCTAGGGAGAGCCTGTAAAAAAAACACAAACACCAAAAAATTAAAATGTTAAGGGCTGGAGCGATGGCTCAGCAGTTAAGAGCACTGACTGCTCTTGCAAAGGAATCCAGTTCAATTCCCAGCACCTAAATGGTAGCTATGAACTGTCCTTAACTCCAGTTTCAGGGGAGTCCAACACCCTTTTCTGACCTCCATGGCATTGACCTCCAAATGCATTGTAGGACATAGATTCACTCACAAACATGCAGGCAATACACTCATACACATAAAACAAAAATAATAAATAAAAAAGTTATAAGAAAGTAAAATAAAATAAAATGTTAAGTTGCTAAAATTGGATTTTTCCATTAAAGTTGGCAAAAGATAATTTATTATTGTGTTCAATGATCTCTTTCTTAAACTTAGCTAAAATATTAAGTCATGAATTTACTGCTCATATGAGCTTCTGAAAGCAAGTAAATTAGAGTCCTAATAGCTTCTGGAAGCATCAGGCTTCTATTGTTTCTTGCTGGATGTTGAGTTGTTCATTTCCTTGTTTTTAAGCTTTGCATTTATGGCCTACAGCTTGCTGGCCATAAAGCAACAATGCTCTCATTCTTCCTTCACCTGCAGTGGCCTCTCTCTGAGGCATTATGACTTCACTCACTAGCAGGCTCCTTTCAGGATGACAATGAGCCCAACTTCCTGCTCAAAAAATGTGCTAAAGCTTCTGGCTGAGCCTTAAGATATTTTAGAAGCGCTTCCTCACAGGAGAGAAAAGGCATCAAGCCAGCTACTATACACATGCATAAATCTATCCATTATCCAGAATCTGGCACAAAATTCATGTCACTTAGGAGAAAAATATGCTGAGGGATTGCAGTACCAGCACAGAATTCACTATTATTTTTTTGGTATGTTTTGATTTATTTTCCATGAATAAGGTTTGCAGTTTGATCTCTAAAAATGGACATAAGGAAAAATATGTTATCATGAAAAGCATTCATGTTCTGTGAATGCTTTCTTTTTTTAGTACAAACATGTGAACAATAGAAGATTTAATTTATGAAATACTAAAACATGTGGATTTTTGCAGTGGTTGAAGGCACAGGATGTGGTGTATTCTGTCTTCACTCTTCTCATCATTATTAGTCACATTTGCTCCTTTGATAGTAATTGCCCCTTTTTAAAAAATACTGAATTTTTGAGTATTTCATACAGAGCATTTCAGTCTTAATCATCTTTATGTCCCTTTCCCTACTGACACTTTCCCATAGCCCCTCAATTTAATTTATGTATTCTATCATTTGTGTTAAGCCCTATTTTTAAAAAATATTTTATTATTTTTATTTTATCTGTATGAGTGTATTGCCTGCATGTAAGTGAGTGCACCATGTCCTGCAATGCTGTGGAGGTCAGAAGAGGGCTTCAGATTTCCCTGGAACTGGAGTTAACGACAGTTCGTAGCTGCCACATGGGTGCTGGGAATCGAACCTGGATCCTCTGCAAGAGCAGTCGGTGCTCTTAACCACTGAGCCATCTCTCCAACACCCACCCCACCTTTTAAATATTTTATTTAACAGTCAGTGTTCTTAAATACTGAGCTATCTCCCAGGCCGGTGTTAAGCCCTATTGTGTCATTTAGTGCAAGTTCATTTTCTGAGGTCTAGCCAGGTTATCTAAGTCCCTCCCTTTAGCAGTAATCAGTTGTATTTCTTCAGTTAGGATTGGGGTCTGCTGTCCATTTTCCCCAGTTCTATGCTGGGTTTTTATCTGCTTGAGTTTGCATGGGACTTGTGCATGTTGATTCCACTGGTGTAGATATATATAAACAGAATTCCAGAGCTTGTAGAATTCTATTTCCATATGGTCGTGTGCCTCCTTCCTGGCTCTTACAATCTTTTGGCCCCCTATTCTGTAAAGTTCCCTGAACCCTGGTGGTAAAGTTTAATATAGGAGTCTTATTCAAGAACCAGCATTTTACAGACTCTTAATTTCTATGCTTTGGCCATTTGTGACCTTTTGTGTTCCTGGCCCTCTGTCGCATGAGGAAGCTTCATTAATAAGAATTGAGAGATTCATTAATGTCCTCTTTACCCCTCTTCTATGATCCCTGAACCTTAGCTGTAGAGGTTGCATTGTAGATGTGTTACTCAGGCTTGGGATTTTCAGGTGATTTTGCTAACTTAGGGAGAGAATGGGTATATGGGCATACGATGGAATTGATATGGGAGAGAAGAGTCAAGAATATCAGGTCACATGTATTTTAGTATGTGAAGTAGTGGGTAGAGTGCTATTATTGGCCTGACTTGCAACTAAAACAAGGTGATCACATAAGTTAGTCACCTGTTTGAGACACTTCCTAAACCTTAAGTGCTAGTCCAGTGTTAGCACTGAAAGACAGCCATATCATACAGTACTATGTAAATACACTCTGCTTCATAGCCTTTGTATATAGCTGTGTACCTAGCTTCAAAATCCAGATGCAATACTTTCCATGAAAATGCAGCTCCTGAGAGTGTTCAGAGTAGAAGCCTGCCCAGGCTCCTCAAATGAAGAGAAAAGGAAGTGTTCCTATGACAGTTACACTAAGCACAATAAACATATTGTGATCAGCACAGGCTTTCAAAAGCTTTTAGGTGCAAATCAAACCTCAGAGTAGAGTAACTTTGCACACTTTTTTTCCCAGTATTATACTTAGAAGCATGTATTCCTAAAGTTGCAACTTAAGACATTTTTCTCTGATTTTATCCAATTTATCTAAGTTGGAAGATGGATGATGATTCGCTCTTAGATGTTTGTTCTAAGCCAAGCTAGGAATGTGGCAATAACTTCAAAAGTAAGAATAAAAGCATTGCTTTCAGTACATTCTCACGTTCTTTCTGTAAGCATGCATCATTAAAAATGGTCCAAAGTGAAAATTATTTCAAGGTTAAAAGCTATGATCCAAAGGATTACAGAAGTTAAAGAAGGCATGTCTGTTCTTCCACTTCTAACTCTACTTCTATATACCATTCAAGATTCAGATGCACTTCAAAAAGTTTTTATTCTAAAAATATTATTTATGATTTGACTATTTCAGTGAAACCCAATGAGATTTAAATTATTATTACCAGAAGGGATAATCATAAATAACAGGAAATGTTAAAAATAATGAGTGCAACTAAAATATTCCTAAAATTGTTGAGTTACATAGAGTTATAAGAAATCTACTTTCTCTCAAAGGAATCAAGTTGCAAAATCATAGTACAATATCATAATTAGGAGATGTAATGTCATATGCTTCAAATACAGGTGATTTTCATCACTACAGAAGCCCTCACGTGGTCTGCTTATAACCCACAAGCTGCTTCATTTTCATCAATAGGCACTAAATGATTTCCATTTCTACAAATCTGTTATTTTTTAACAAAACAGAGTATGTTGCTAACAGGCCCAAGGATATTTTGACTTTTAGCCAAGAAACTGGTTACATTTCTTTGGGATCTTTTTTTTCCCTTAACTACCTAGCCAATTCCTACCTCCTATTCTTATCACACCATTCTCTGAAGGGATAACCCAAATTGCCAATAGGAAATAGGGATGCAGACCACTCTGGCTTCTTCCATGCTGAACAGGGATGTAGGGTGAGGCAATTGGGTATCCCTTCAGTGGGTCTATCTAAAAGACTCCCAAATTGCATAACTTTTGTCTCTATAAGGACAAGAAAGGGGACATCTCATGAATAGGAGATGTGAAGGGGAAGTAAAGGCAAGAGTAAATAGCATTACAAGTTCTAGATAGGGAACTAGAAAAAAGTCAGGACAGGGTAATTTTCAAATGTTCATATGTGAGTCCATTGGAGTTTCTTGATAAGAGCTTCCAAAAGAAATCTGTTATTTCAAGAATGTACTTCATTGTGTATATGTTTCATGGATGCTTTAGTAAAAGATTACTTCCCATGAGTTGATGATGTTTGAAAATCTTCCATCTTTGCTGTCTGCTGTGTTTTATCACTTTGTAAGAGGGTAAGGGGGGATTATTGAAGTATTCTAACACCATTCTGTGTTTGCTTATTCTCCTTTCCATTCTTTCTGTTAATGTTATACAAAGCATCCAGTGCTGTGGTGTGGACACAGGATTGCTATATAGGTGGACTGAAATTTTATGATTTCTCGTGTCCTTTCATTTTTCAAATCATTTTCTTTACTTTGAAATCAATTTTATAAGAATCAAGTGTAGAGTCTTATTCTTTTGATTAATATAAGTTTATGAAATTTGTATCTTTTTATCTGAAGTTACTTTACTGTAAATGGGGTATATTTGGCTTTTGTTTCTAAATCAACCTTTCCAGTATACCTGGATTGCTTTACTTAGACCATTTACAGTGGATGTAATAGAAAATATCATTGTAGACAAGAAGAAAATAAACTTCATGGATTTGGCACTGATAACCATCTCTAGATCATAATATTAATAAGAATAATGGTAGGTCATTACTACCAAAACTCCATATCTCAATTCTGTTTTATTACTATCCTTATTTTATATGTATGCATGTGTATGTGGACCTGTGTCCTTCAATGCCCATATAGGTCAGAAGAGGGTGTTGGATTCCCCTGGAGCTGGAGCTATGGATGGCTTTTAGCTGCTATGTGCTGGGAATTGAACCCAGGTCCTCTGCAAGAGAAGGCAGTGGTCTTAATTACTGAGCTATCACCCCAGTCTCTATATCTCAATTCCTAATCAATTCTTATCTTTTATGCCATAGAATTTTCTTAAGGATTAGAAAGGAGATATTATCTGCTAAACTTGTGCAATGTATTACTCTATAAACATTCACTATTAGCATGTGATAATAAACTCTAGAACAATATTTTATAACTGTACATTCAAACTTAATTTTGAGTTATAGATATTGTATTACTAAATAAAATGGAGAATTTTGATTTCAATTAAATCAAATAAAATTATTTTAAAATAAGTAAAAATGTAAAATATCCAGAAAGTATCTCTGTTTTGCTAGATTGAAATTTTGAACTGCTTAATAAGGACTGTGATGCTCACTCAGGAATGGGTCTTATATATGTGATACTCAACTGAGCTGTTCATTGAACAGCAAATTCCTGGGTCCTACCACCAGAAAATTCTGTACTAATCGACCTGGGAACAGGAATTTTTGAAGTTTTGTAAAAACTCAAAGAAGATAGTAGCATCATATCCAAGCTGATATTACCAGCATAAATAACTGCATCTAAAATGTCAGGGTGCATACACAAATCACTTGAAGAACATTTTTAAGGGTACAATTTGATTCAATAGGTCAGGGATATGACATTTGTGACTAGTTTCTGGATGTTTCTGATGCTGTGTGTTCCAAATGGAGTATATTATATTTAAGGGAATTTAATCTACTGAGTCCCAATAGGACTTAATAGGGAACATTCATATGTTAAAAATAAGCTAAACTCGGTTCTTCTTTCCTGGGCCTGAAAGACCAGCCTCAGGCCTCTCCTACCCTCTGGCCTCTCTCCAGGGTAAGTCCATTGCGCCCTCCACGCCTTGACTCCCCAAGCCTCATTCACCCTCCCATCTCCCCAGCAGGTCTCTTATCTGAGTTTGGGCCCTGCCCCATTCCTAGTCTTGGGGCCCCAGACACCTGGGGAACCAATACTGCTCCCTGATCCTTTTCATCCAGACCAACATGTTGCCTTTTCTGGGCCCCAGGAGCACTGCTTCTGGACCTGGCCTGGCCCTAACTCCCTCTGCTTCCATGGGCCTACACCACCCCCCAGCCTCTTTCTGGGATGCAGGGGCTGACCTTTCCTCTTCCTGATCCTTTGCATCCAGACCAACCCAGCTTCTCAGTGCAGGAGTCCTTGGGACCTCTTCCCACCCCATCTGCCTTTGCATCTCTGGGTGGCATGGCCAACAGTTGCCCTAGAGCAGCATCTTTCCTGAGCCAGGTTCCAAGGCCAGTCCAACCCCCAAATTCGTGAGGCCAAAATCATTCCTGGATTGTGAAGTCACAATGGAACATTGTGAAGTCATATCGTAACATTGTGATGACCCCATGGAGCATTGTTTGGGACTCTTGTGTAAAGTAGCAGTCTCTTCATGTCCGGATAGCCCATGGGCTCGTCTTCAAATGCAGAGACTCCTTTTTCAGCAGGGTGCCTTCCCAGCATCTTCCTGACTCATATTTTGAAGCAACCATCACAGAAACATGGCCTCCGGCTCAAGAACTGCCAGCTTTTTCTTTGCGAAACTGTCAGCCTTTCCTGTGTGATTTTCAGACAGTCTGGCAGCCTGGCAGGTGCTCACCGCCACATGTAAATGGGACATCCTAAAAGTACCTATCGGCTAAGGTTTTTACCACTACCCCCATGGTATAAAATATCCTGGTTTCCCGTCAATAATTGGAGCTGGATTACTAAGACTTGGAGCCGAGCTGAGTCACTGAATCAAGAGCTGTAACACAGACTAAGCTGAGTCCCGTGTCTTATTGCCTACGATCCAGTCTCCCTGGGGGGCGCTTTCCTTCCATCATCGACTCACGGAACCCTAACTTTAGCTGCCCTGCACCTCTCCTTGTGACCCGGCAGCTGATGGGTCCCAAATTCAGAGAGAGAGTGCACGGGTGAAATTAGGGCGGAACTCGGCCAGGCCAGCCCCAGTAGCAGAGAGACTCACAGCGGAGAAGCAGCAGAGAAGCAGGGGCCCGCCAGCAACGTGGAGCAGACGCAGCCACGGGACCCTCCACCATCCAGGTGCGTGCAGGGGACCGGTGCCAAGCTAGCAGCTGGCACCCCGGGATCCCTGAGCACCCCATACACCTGCATTGGGTCTCTGTGGGAACTTCAGAACACAAAAGCAATCCAGCCACTCCAATATAAAATCAAAAGAGAACCAGAGGCTTAGATGAACCAGCCTTTCATGCCCAAAAAGTAACCAACAAAGACACATAAAGTTCACAAAAAGAAGCAGACCTAAACTTGAAGGCCTGAGTCTCACACAAGAATCAGAAACTACAAAAGAAATTCACATGTCAAAATCACAGAGAAAAAATAATAACATGAAAAAACAAAATAATATATCCCCACCAAATACCAATAGTCCTCTACAGGAGTAAAATGAGAACATCTTAGAGATAATGCAGGACATAGAACTCAAAAGAACAATTATAAACATGATAAACTAATTCAGTGAATTTAAGAACACACAAAAAAAAAAGAAATCAAAGAACTGAAGGAAGATAGGGATAAACTTCTGAATGAATTCAGAAGAGTTAAAAATATTGAAGAATACTCACGATGAAATGAAGAAGGAAGTGAAACACTCAGTAAGCCAATTAGAAACAAAGGGAGAAAGCCTCAACAATAGGATGTACGAAATGGAAAAGAGAGTATAAAGACTGGAAGATAAAGTGGACGAACCAGACCACTCAAACAAAGATTATGAAAAATTTAAAAAATCACAAGAATGGAATATGCAGGAATTGTGTGACACCATAAAAAGAATCATAGGCATACGGGAAGGAGAAGAATCCCAAGATAATAGCATGGACCAGATCTTCAACAGAATCGCGGAAGAAAATTTCCAAAAATTAAAGAAAGACATGCCCATAAAATACAAGAAGCATATAGAACACCAAACAGACATGACCAGAAAAGAAACTCTCCATGGCACATCATAGTAAAAACACTACACGTACAAAACAAAGAGACAATACTGAAAGCTGCAAAAGAGAAACAACAAGCCACATATAAAGGAAAACCCATTAGGATCACAGCTGACTTTTCTGTGCAAACTGTGAAAGCCAGAAGAGTCTGGACCAAAGGATTCCCAGCATTTAATGACCACAGGTGCCAACCCAGACTACTGTACCCAGCCAAAATGTCTATTATAGTCAAAGGAGAAAGAAAAATCTTCCATGACATAAATAGGCTAAAGGAATTCATGTCCACAAAACCAGCCCTTCAGAGAGTTCTGGCAGGATTACAAAGAGCTGAAGAAAGGAATGACTATACCCAAGGGATTGCAGAAAGAAATCCAATGAAGGTATAACTGTGGAAAAGTACAACTATATCAGGAATTTAAACAGAAATAAAAATGACAGGATTCAATACTCATCTTTCATTAGTAACTCTAAATATTAACAGACTGAACTCCCCAGTCAAAAGACACAGACTAGGTGAATGGATTAAGAAACAAGCAAGAAACTCATCTCACTTTCAAGGACACACACTATCTCAAAGTGAAAGGAGAGAAAAAAATGTACCAAGCAAATGGCACTAAGAAAAAAGCAGGTGTAGCAATTCTAATATCTGACAAAATAAATTTTAAACTAAAACTAATCAGAAGAGACAAAGAGGGCCACTTCATTTTGATCAAAGGAACAATGAATCAAAAATATATTACAGAAATTCACATGTCAAAATCACAGAGAAAAAATAATAACATGAAAAACTAAAATAACATATCCCCACCAAATTCCAGTAATCCTCTAGAGGAGCACAATGAGAATCCCCTAGAGACAATGCAGGACATGGAACTCAAAAGAACAATGATGAATATGATAAAAGAATTCACTGAATTTAAAGAACACACAAACAAGGTAATCACAGAGCTGAAGGAAGATAGGGATAAACTTCTGAATGAATTCAGAAAAGAGATAGAAATATTGAAGAATACTCAGGCTGAAATAAAGAACGAACAAAGCTCAGCAAATACAAAAAGATTGAAATAATTCCATGCATTCTATCAGACCACAATGCAAAAAAGCTTACAATCAACACCTGAGGAAGCCCTCATCACCACATGAACACATGGAGATTAAACAACACACTCCTAAATGATGAATGCATCAAAAGGGAAATTAAGAAAGAAATAAAAGTATTCCTGGAATTAAATGAAAAGGACAATACAACACGACAAATCCTCTGGGACATGCTGAAAGTGGTCCATAGAAGGAAGCTTATAGCTCTAAATGCCTGCAACAAAAAATCGGAAAGAACACAAATAAATGACTTAACGTTGCAACTTGATACACTTGAAAAACAACAGCACACGAAACCCAAACCCAACAGACAAGAAGAAATAACAAAAATTATGGCAGAAATTAATGAAATTGAAACAAAGAAAACAATACAAAGAATCAACAAATCCAAGATCTGGTTCTTTAAATAAGATTGACAGACCACTAGCCCAGTTAACCAAAAGAAAGAAAGAGCACTTCCAAATCAACAAAATCAGAGATGAAAGGGGAAACATCAGAAGAGACACCAGAAAGATACAGATTATTATAAGGGAATACTTTAAAAACCTATATGCTACTAAATTTGAAAACCTAAAAGAAAAGGTGGGATATCTAAAGGCATGGGAAAACCAAGAAGAGATTAACAGCTTAAACAGACCCATATCACATAAGGAAATTAAAACAGTAATACAAAACCTCCCAACTAAAAAAAGCCCAGGACCAGATAGATTTACAGTAGACTTCTATCAGACATTTAAAGAAGATCTATATCCAATACTACTTAATTTATTCAAAGTATAGAAATGGAGAGAGAACTTCCAAATTCCTTCTATGAAGCCATCATCACTCTAATACCAAAACCAGGTAAAGATACAACCAAAAAAGAAAAGTACAGACTCATGTCCTTAATGAACATAGATGCAAAAATTTGCAACAAGATGCTTGCAAATGGCATATAGACACACATGAACAAGATCATCCACCATGATCAACTCTGCTTTATCCCAGAGATGCAGGGATAGTCCAATACACGTGAATCAATAAATGTTATAAATCATATAAATGGACACAAAGACAAGAAACATATGGTCATCTCAATAGCTGCAGAGAAGGCCTTTGACAAAATTCAACATTCATTTATGTTCAAATTCCTAGAGGGAATTGGACAGGAGGGAACATACCTCAACATAATTTAAGCCATATATAACAAACCCACAGCCAACATCATTCTAAATGGAGAAAAACTGGAAGCATTCCCATTGAAATCGGGAACCAGACAAGGCTGTCCACTAGCCCCAATTCTATTTAACATAGTACTTCAAACTCTTGCAAGAGCAATAAGACAAAAGAAGGAAATTAAAGGAGTAATAATTGAAAAAGAAGAGATCAAATTATCCCTTTTTGCAGATAATATGATATTATATCTAAGGGATGCCAAAAATTCCACATGAAAACTCCTAGAAATTATTAACACATTCAGTAAAGTGGCAGGTTACAAAATTAACCTACAAAAGGCTATGGACTTTCTGTATACCAATAACAAGCAATAAGAGAAAGAGCAGATGGAAACATTCCCATTCATAAAAAGTGCAAAAAAAATATATCTCAGAATAAACCAGACCAAAGAAATTAAAGAACTCTACAATGAAAATTTTAACTCTTTAAAGAAAGAAATTGAGGAAGACATCAGAAGATGGAAGGACCTCCCATGCTCATGGATTGGAAGAATATTGTGAAAACGACCATCTTACCAAAAGTCATGTATAGATTCAATGTGATACCAATCAAAATCCCCATGACATTTTTCACAGAATTGGAAAAACCTATCAGAAGATTCATATGGAAGCACAAAAGACCTCAGATAGCCAAAACAGCCCTGAGCAGTAAAATCAAAGCTGGGGGGATTACTATACCAGAATTCAAGCTGTATTACAGAGCTATAGTCATAAAACAACATGGTACTGGCACAAAAATAAACCCATACACCAATGGAACAAAATTGAAGACCCAAATATAAGGAAATGCAATTTCAGCCACCTGATATTTGACAAAGGGGCCAAGAACATTAACTGGAAGAAAGACAGCATGTTAAGCAAATGGTGCTGGAAAATTGGATCTCCACTTGTAGAGGAATGAAACTAAACCCCTATCTTTCACCCTGTACAAAAGTCAATTCCAAATGTCTTAAATACCTCAATGTAAAGTCTGAAACTCTGAAAGTATTAAAAGAAAACAATGGGAAAAACCTACAAGATACAGGCATAGAAAAGGATTTTCTAAACTGCACATCAATTGCTCAGGAAACAAGGGTAAGAATTAACAAATGGGACCTCATTAAACTCAAAATCTTCTGTACATCAAAGGAGACAAACAAGGAAGCACAAAAAAACCACAGAATGGGATAAAATCTTTACCAGCGACACATCCGACAGAGATTTATTAACCAGAATTTATAACGAACTCAAGAAACAGAGAACCAATACAAGAAGCAACCCAATTAACAGATGGGCTAAGCACCTGAACAGAGAGTTCTCAAAAGAAGAAGTAAATATAGCTATGAAACATCTTAAAAGATGTTCAACATCACTAATAATTAGGCAAATGCAAATTAAACAACTTTAAGATTTCACCTTACCCCAGTTAGACTGGCTAAGATCAAGAAAACAAATGATACCAAATGTTGGAGATGATGTTGGGAAAGGGGAACACTCATCCACTGCTGGTGAGGCTGCAAACTGGTTCAACCCCTATGGAAAGAAGTGTGGAGGACCCTTAAAAAACTACAAATGAACCTACCATTTGACCCAGTTGTACCACTCCTTGGCATATACGCAAAGAACTCATGCTATTGCTGAGACACTTGTACGTCCATGTTTCTTGCTCCTCTTTTCATAATAGCTAAGAGATAGAAGCAACCTAAGTGTACCTCAATTGATGAGTGGATAATGAAAATGTGCTTCATTTATATGATGGAGTTTTACTCAGCAGTAAAGAAAGATGAAATCATGAAATTTCCAGGTAAATGGATGGAACTAGAAACGGTTATACTAAGTGAAGTAACAGAGACTCAGAAAAAAAAATTGACATATGTTCTCCCACATATGTGGATTTTAGAACCAGACTCTGATAAATAAGTATGCAACAAGACATAATAACTACAGGAACCAGGATAATGGAAAGGAAACAGGTAGGTAAAGGAAAAGAAATAACCTGAAATAGAAGAACAGTAGGAAACAGGCCATAATAAGAGAGATATGAATAAAAATTGGGTTAGTTCAAGGGAGGGGGGAGGGAAGGGTATACAAGGAACCAAGGTGATAAAGGGAAAGAAGGAGCTCAAGAGAGGTAGGACCATAGGAAAAGAGTATTATTAAGGGAAATGGGGGAAATGGGGGCACCTTAGGTGGAAAAAACATGATGGAGGGGTGAGACAATGGGAGAGATAACGCCTAGCTAGTTTTGAAAACCCGAGAGAACCATATTGCTCCTACAACCTACTGACTAATTATACATAGCAGATCAAGAAATATATGTCTAGGTAAGGATTATCTGAGAACAACAGTTCTTTGCCCAAAATTTATCTACATGATACACAGTAATTAAAAATACCAGACTGGTGGAACTAACCTTCTTGGGTGTTTAACAGACATACTTTGAGGCCTATAATAATTTGGTCAGAGGGACATAAAGGACACTTTTTGCTCCTTGCCCTCCTAGGTCGACTAGTTCCAGGGGACTATGAGCATCTCTCAAAATGTCCTACAACAGTGGTGGGTCACCTGTCCTCTTGATCAAGGAGGCTGAGGAGACCCCACCAGATGGACTTGAGCCAGTGTCCAAACTATAAAGAGGAGGATCAACACAGAGGAATCATTTCCTCCATGCTTCCAAGCGAATTCAACCATGATTGAGCAGGACCTTTGACTTATCTTCACATAGGTGGAACGGGTAAAAGTAAGGAGCCAGGGGCTCCTCCCAAGCCCATGTGACCCCAGAGGAACAGGTCCTCAAACGACCTTAAGAGTAAATATAAGTTGGTTTATCTGGTCCAACTGTATGGCCTTAAACACCCAAAAGAAAAGTATAACTAAAGATTAAAGGGGTCAATATGATTTAATAAGAGTCCATATGTATAGCTGAAGGTTACATAACAAGCATCAATTACAGACAGGCGATACCTTCTTTTGAGTTGTTGTCCAGACTAGTCAAAGGGATTCCCAGATAGTAACCCAGCATAGAAATGAGAAATTCAACAGCAGACCCCAATCTTATCCAAAGGAATATTGACAATCGTTTACCTCTAGATGAGGAATAGCTGACCCTCCTAAACCTCTAGATAGGCTGACTAGATTCACCAGAAGAGCAAGTAGTGGGGAATGGCTGGTGTTGCCAACAACATAGCAGACAGTAGCAGGGATATCAGAGTATAAGGGCACTAGTGGGGGGAGGGAGGCTATGGGAGGGTGCTACATGGGAAGTGGGTGTATAAATAAATAAAAAAATATAATTCTTCAAAGCATAAAATTTGCTCCTTAATTATTAGTACATATGAAAAATATTATCATTGAAATCTACCTGATGACTTTATATCCATGCTCAGATGCCAAGGAACTCAGAAAGTAACTGACTGTGACTAGTAATAATCAGATATATAGAGATTAGAAATGCACGTGCATCTTAGTGTCACTTGTATTAAAAATGATTTTTTGTGTGTGAAACTGTGTATCTTAATAATGAAATGGAGATCTTTTTTAAAGTTTAAACCCTTTTTTAACTTTATGTCTTATAGGGTTTATACAGAGTACAATATTGTATAACTGTATTACTTCAACTGTAAACCTAACAATTTACAGCCAATTTTGAAAGAGATGCATGTTAGCTCTGGAAATTGTTATTGAATATGTCAATGCTATTGTAATGAAATGCTTCTTCTAATTATATGGTTATTAAATAAATATTTTTTAAAAAAGCAAAAAAAAAATTAAACTCAAGCAAACGGCTTTTCTCCTTTTTCTTCTCCCTTTTCTTTCTCAGAGTAACTTGCCAAGGTTTATAACTTGCCTGCCTTTAACTGATTTACTTATAAATGCTAACAAATGTGTTCTCAACCTTCAAAAAAGAAAAACAAAAGGTAAAATAACTGAATTACAAATAAGTGTAAATGAACGATCCTAAGTCTGCTAGTAAGAGTTACTGTAATGATGGCAAAACTGCATGAAGTTCACTGGGTAGCTAGCTACATTCTTAGGCACTGGTAGGATACAGGTTCCCCTCATTGCAGGAAAAGTGGGTATCCAATCATTGAAAATTATTCTAACAAAATGTTTAGAGGAACAGCAATAAAAGATATAACATTTAAAAAGTTTAATCAAACTGAATGAATCATAAATATCACTGTAGAGTAATGATTAATGTGTATAAAGTCAAAGATCTGTCAGCAGCAATGAACAGCCCTAGGGTCCACACTTTATTTTTTAAATCTTCCATCTCACACTACTTATCTCCTTAGAAACTGAAAGTAAATGAAGCTAATTCCACATCTGGAATGTGGAGCACAGTCAACTCCCTTGATTATGTGTCAAGAAATTATAGTTTCTATTACTCTACTTTTAGCGTTCCAGCTTTGGCATTTTATAATAAATTTAAAAACACTAAAAGTGTCCTCAAAAGGCAATGCTACATAATAAAATAGTTGGAAGGGTAGAAGCAGTCCATGTTTATTATGCAAAGATATTCTGGCACATATTAAGTTGATAAACCTTCTTAAATGGGTTTGGGGTTTTGAAAAATATTTTATTTATGTTTTTTATGTGAATGAGTGTATTGCCTGCATGTATATGAGTGCACCCGTGCTGTGCAATGCCACGGAGGTCAGAAGAGGGCTTTGCCTACCCCTGGAACTGGAGTTAAGGATGGTTCATTCCCACCATGTGGGTACTGGGAATCGAATGCGGGTTCTCTGCAAGAGAAGTCAGTGCTCTTAACTGTTGACCCAATCTCTCCAGCTTTATGTACATAAAATTTCAACTAAATTATTTTCTTTCTTTATTGATATAATTAAATTGAAGAAAATTAAGGAAATATAAGTATTTCCTATCTATCCATAATTATCTTCATATGTGTGTATTAAACTATTGAATATTTCCAAGATAACTGATTTCTGTTAGCTCTTTGTATTTTAAATAATAATGGCATATAATTGTACACATAATAAATTGTCATTTTTACAAATTTCTCTATGTATAGTAATGTAAAACCATAATAATTATTTTTAAAATTTATATACCTATCACTCTTAAAATGTTTCTACTTAAAGCTGGAAAGATATCTCAGTGGTTAAGAATACATTCAGCTTTGGGTGCTGGAGAGATAGCTCAGCAGTTAAGAGCACTGATTACTCTTGTAGAAGACTGAAGTCCTGTTCCCACCACCCACATGGAGGCTAACAACCATATGTAATTCTATTTCCTGGGAACCCAACACCTTCTTTTGATCTCTGCTGGCATTGACTAGCACAGGTTCACTTACATACATGCAGGCACTACACCGTAAACATAAAATAAAAACAAGTATTTTTAAAAAGAACACATATAGCTCTTGCAAGAACCCATGTTCGGGTCCCACAGCCATGTCAGCCATCTCACAACTATCTGTTCCAGGGGAACTGATGCCCTCTTCTTGCCTCCAAAGACACCTGCCCTCTCATGTGCACATATCTATACAAAGACAGAAGACATACACCGAATGAAAAATAAAAATAAAAATAATAAAATAAATGTTTCTGTTGGTTTTTATGCCCCAATTCTTTATAGAATTTATGAGTTTCTTCTGTCTAAAGGCAGCTTGTAACATTTTTAATATAGTTATGCCAGAATTGTTTTAGAGCTTTGCATATCTGAATAAATATACTTTGCCCTGGTTTTGCTGAGAATTTTGCTTTCTTTCTTTTTATTTCATCCTTTCTTTTCTGTCACTAGAAAAGTGTTGTGAGGAGAAATCTGCTGCCATTCTTCATTACACAATTCATAAAAGTTTTGTGTTCTCCAGTTTTGGTTGTATTTTTTTTAATTTTGGCAAATTTGTATAATACAGCTTGATCATATTTAGACCTTGATCCTTGTCTTCATCTCCATTCATAGTACCCCCATTAAATTCCATGTACTCTATTTTATATGTTAAGGTGTATGGAACCAAATGTGTATCCAAATGTCCCTAGATATGAGTCTATCCATAGAAGCCTGGTCAATCTATCTAGCATCACTCCTTTAAAGAACTAGGGTTTTACCTTCAAGTTCTTGGAGAGAATCAAGAGCTATGGCAATAGCCCGTGTTATTTTGGGAATCTCTTGGACTACCTTGACAACTCAAAGGGAGGTTTCTGCTGCCTGGTACAGAAAAAATACACACACTATATATATCATATGATACATATAGTAACTGCATTTTTCAGTAGACTTTGAACTAATACATTTGCCTCTGATTTTTTTCATTCTGCATGTTATCTCTCCCCTCTCTCCTCTGTATAACCCTCCTTTCTCCCATCCCAATTAACATACACCTCCCTTTGTTCTCATTCCCTCCTTCATAACACCCATCTCCTACAAATCCCCTGTATAAGCTAATTCTTCCACTTTACCTCCATGGTTCCTTTCCATTTTCCTGACTTTTGTGGTTATATCAGGATGTATATCCACATCTAAAGATTTGGAATTATGATTCACAAAGTAGAGAAAGCATACATTACTTGCTTGTCTGAGTCTCCGTTACTTTATTTAGTACCCCAATTTCTGTTTCTATCCATTTACCTGAAAATTTTATGATTTTTTTTAAACATTGAGTAGAACTCCATTTTGAAATGAACCATTTTCATTTTTTTATTCATCAGCTGAGGGACATTTATGTTGTTTTCATTTCCTAGCTATTGTGAAAAGAACAGCAACTTAGTCTGAGAAAGTACCTCTTCAGTAGGATGAGTACATGCTAATGTAAGGTATAAAGAGATCATATGGTAGATTTTTAGATTTTTAAGAGTTCTCCACTCTATTTTTCACAGTTGTTTCACCAGTTTGCAATCCAACCAGCTGTGGATGAGGGTTCCTCTTTCCCCACATCCAACCATCAGTGGATGAGGATTCCCCTTTCCCCACATCCTCACTGGCATTTGGTGTCGTTTGTTCTCTTGCTTTTAGCCCTTCTGACTGTGATAAGATGAAATCTTAAAGTAGTTTTGATTTGCATTTTTGTAATTGTTAAGGGTACTTTTTAAGGTCCTTCTTAGCAGTTTTTATTTCTCTTTTGACAACTCTCTGTTCAGATCCATAGTCCATTTTTAATTGCATCACTTGCTTTTTTGTTCTTTGTTTTTTGAATTCTTCGTATATGATTGATATTAATCCTCTGTCAGATATATAGCTGGTGAAAATCGTCTCCCACACTGTGGGCTTCTCTTTACTGGTTGTTTCCTTTGCTTTACAGAGGCATTTTAGTTTAATAAGGTCCTATTTGTCAATTGTTGGCTGTAATTCTTGAGCAACTGATGTCCAACTTACAAAATCCGTTCCTGCACCTATATCTTGTAGGCCCCACTTATGTTTTCTTCTAACAGGTTCAGTGTTTCTGTTTTCACATTGAGGCTTTGCTCCATTTGGAGTTGACGTTTGTTCAGGGTGGTAGTGATGGGTCTAATTTCATTCTTCTACACATGGGCATCCTGTTTTGTTGAAGATGCTGTTTTTCATCCAGTATGTATTATTAGCTCCTTTGTCAAATATTAGGTAGGTAAAATTATGTGCTTCCATGTTTGGGTCTTCTATTTTGTTCCATTAATCTACAGGTCGGTTTTTATGCCAGTATGATGTTTTGTTTTTTTTGTTTTGTTTCATTTTTTTTTTTTTTTTTTGAGACAGTGTCTCCCTGTAGCTCCAGCTCTACTGGAACTCACTATGTAGACCAGGCTGGCCTCGAACTCACAGAGATCCACCTGCCTCTGCCTCCCAAATGCTGGGATTAAAGGCAAGCACCACCACGCTCAGCATGATGTTGTTTTTATAACTACATTTCTGTAACATCCGTTGAGATCTGCTATGGTAACCCAGCTCCCTGCAGCATTGCTCTTTGTGTTCAGGATTGCTTTTGCTATTGTGCTATATAGATTTAGTTGCCAAATGACACACCTGGGTAGAAGGAGCCTCAGTTGGGAAATTTCCTCTATAGAGCTGGCCTGTGGACATATCTATGGGACTTTTCTGGATCACTGTGTGATGTGGGAGGGCCAGTTCACTGTGTGTAGTGCCACCCCTGGGCAGGTGGTCCTATACTGTATAAGAAAGCAGGTTGAGCATGGGCCCGGTGAGCAAGCCAGTAAGCAAGTGTTTCTCCATGGCCTGTGCTTCAGCTCCTGCCTCCAGGTTCGTGACCTTACTTCCCACCTTGGGCTCCCTCAGAGATGAACTATGACCCAGGAGATTTAAGCCAAATAAACTCTTTCCACCCCAAGTTGGTATTGGTCAGAGTGTTTTGTCACAGAAATTGAAGGCAAACTAGAACAACTATAAGGGGGTCTTCTTTGACTCCATATGAGTTTTAGGATGTTTTTTCCATTTCTGTGAATAATGTCATGGAATGTTTGATTGGGGTTGCATTAAATGTATGCACTTTGGGAGGATGATCATTTTCAAAATATTAATTCTACTAATCTATGAGCACAGGAAGTCTTTCTGCCTCCTTGTGTCTTCCTCAATCTCTCTCCTCAAAGATTTAACTTTTTTATTACAGAGATCCTTGATGCCTTTGGTTACATTATTCATGGATTCTATGGAGGCTATTGTGAATGGGGTTGTTTCTATAAATTCTCAGCTTGTTATATGTGTACAGAAAAGCTACTTGCCAAGCTTCTTTCTCTGTTGCTTTCCATCTTATGATTTTGAGATAGGTTCTCTCACTGGCTTAAAGTTTTCCGCTTGGGATCGACTGGTCATTAATCCTCCAAGCATCTGCCTGTCTTTATCCTCCCCCTAGCACTGGAGGTATAGGCAGGCACCTCCACGCTTGACTTTTATTGGGGTTCAAGGTTTCTGAACTTAGGTTCCTATGATTTGTAGCACATATTTCAACACCTCTGCCTTCTTTTCATGTCCCATTATTATTATTTTTTAACCTTTTAGAAAATTTTATTTCCCTAGGTAGGGAAAGACTTTTTTTTTTTTTCTGAGCTAGGGTACATCTCTTTCAAAATTGGCTGTACATTTTTAGGTTTACAGATGAATTATTACGCTTATATAATCTTTAACTCATTGTAAACTCTATAAGACATAAAATTAAATGAAGTTCCAACGTTTAAAAAAGATATCCACTTCGTTGTTAAATTACACAGTTTCATACAGAAAAATTCATTTTAAGGCAATTGACACTGAGATGTTTTCACATGCATTTCTAATCTCTATATATGACTATTTCTGGTCGCAGTCACTTACTTTCTGAGTTCCTTGGCATCTGAGCATGAATACAAACTCGTCAGATAGACAGCCTTC
>NW_008338715.1:341310-361401 GCF_000622305.1 Nannospalax galili | reverse complement strand
CCAGTAGTATGTTGGGTTACTATCTGGAAGAGCCTTTATCCATCCTGGCCTGAAGGAGAAGAATAGTAGGTAACAGGCTTTAATAAGGGAACTATGGATAAAAATTGGGTTAGTCTAAGGGAGGGGGGAGGGAAGGGTATATGAGGAACCTAGGGGATAAGGAGAAAGAAGAAGCTCATGTCCCATTATTTTTAAAGAACATGTTTGTTCTGAATATCTTTCTAATAGTAGAAAACTTCTGGGGCTGGCAAGATAACTCAGCAGTTAAGAGCAGTTACTGCTCTTCCAGAGGACCCGGGTTCAACTTCCAGCACTCACATGGTGGTTAACAGCCACCTGGAGCTCCAGTTCCAGGGAATCTGACCCTCTCTTCTGATCGCTGTAGGCTTTGCATGACACAGGTGTACTAACATACAGACAGGCAACACACTCATACACATAAAAAAATTTAAAAAATTAAGAGCTGGAGAGATGGCTCAGTGGTTAAGAGCACTGGCAGTTCTTGCAGAGGACCCAGGTTTATTTCATAGCACCCACGTGGTGTCTAACAACAATCTGTAACTCTGGTTCCAGGGAATCCAATGCCCTCTTCTTACTTCTACAGTTTTGTATGACACCGGTGCACTTATACATGCAGGCAATACACTCACACACATAAAATATAATAAATAAAAATTTAAAAAAATTCAGTGGAATTGCTCTGTCCTTAGCTGAAGGTTCTTTGAACTGACTATCTTTTGTGTATTCAAATTCACAATACTGAAAGGACTGGTAAAATCCATGCTTAGCTACTTAGAGAACAAAGAGCAGATTATAGCAAGCTTTTCTTTCTACAATAATTGAAAAGTAGAAGAAAAATAGTGTATTAACAAGAGATTTAGACATGATTATACTTTCATCTGTTATTAGGTCTTGTAAGCAATGTTATGATATTTTTATGAAATGGAACAGATTTATCATTACATAGAGTGAATTTTACTTAAAGCTAATAATGAAGTAGGAGCACAGAATGAACATTCTGATTTGCAACAGAAGAGCTAGTCTGTATGAAGCATGTCATAAAAATTCAAGTGATGAAGAGTAATATTTATTTGTAAATGTTAACTTTGTAGATGACTTTGTTCCTATGAACTGCATATATTTCTTATTTTGTGAATACTTGATGTTACATTATGACTTCAAATTAGATTATTGCTGCATGTTGTATTACAATATAAATTGTCATTAACAGCAACCACGTTTTGGATGTATAACTGAAATAGATCTTATGTAATGAAACTTGTATTTTGCACATGAGAGCAAATAAAATGTATTTATATTCAAAGTGTGGTGCCAATTCCTCTCTAATGTTTTTATCATACTTTGTTCTTAAGTCTCAGACATTGGCCATTGCTGCATTGTATATGTTGCTATACTTATTTCAACTCTTGCTGATGCTAAATCTAACATATAAGAAGAAATTTGATTCCTAGATACTGTCAGAGTGAGACAAAATGTTTTCCCTAACAGTGACCATCTGTCAAATGAAACTGTACTAAAGTAGTATGTGGTCACCACATTATAGGATCTCATTTACTGAAATTGAACTGAGGGCACCACATGCATTTCACATAAGGAAGGTCTTCAATTTGACCATACAGAGTCATAAAATAAAAGCCCACTCTGCAGATACATTGCTTGTATTATCCTTAGTCTCTTGCCTCAATATTCAATGAGATAAAAAAAAATGGGAGCAAAAAAATAATAGGAACTACTCATCCTATACCTGAACATCTTTATCTAATTTGCATAAGAGTCCTACTGAAATATATTATATGTAATAAGATAGAACCTTCAACTATAATACACATGTGGTGAATTCAGAAATATAAGAAAATCTTTTAATCAAAAAATGTCGGACCACTTTTCCTCCTATTTTTGGGTTGTAATATGTAGGCTGCTTTTCACCCCTTCATTTTTCTCTTCAGACTTTATCAGATGAGTGCCTCAGATGGATTCTGTGCCCTCTATCTCAATTCTGTTTTAGTACTTCTGCTGTTTAACATTGGCTTCCAGCAGAGAAAACAAACACACATATTTCCCCATAGACCTCAGAACTGTTTTCTTTCTCTTTTATTCAAGCAGAGTGGTTTTCTTCTTTATAATGTTACATAAATGCAGTTATCAACATTGTTAATAGGTTAACAGAAATAAATTAAAAACAAATTAAGTGATATAACAAATATTTTTTATTGGCAGCTCTCAATGAATGCTATATCTATTTAATATAGAACTTCAATGTTTTGCCTTACAAATTCATTCTCATTTAGAACTAGTCGTTGTTGTTTTATTGCCAGAACTTTTATTGCAAAAGGATGAACTATTATTTGCTTTTATTCTTTTGACATTATGTTTTGACAAGTGCTCAGGCAAAGCCCACAAATCCTTTGGTGCTTCTGGATGCTTCTCTGACATTTCCTGCAATTCTGTCTTTTTATTGTTCCGTTTAATATCTTCAGTTTATTCAGAATGTTAATTTTGCTGTTATATTCATTATTCATTCTAAAGGTGCTCCCAGTCATCCTCCATGTAAAATATTTGTTATTTTTTCATATATAGCTCAGCATTGGTTATAAATAATTTCAGATGACTTTTCAGGTTTCAAAACACAGTTGATCCTTTAGGAATAGTCAAAAGGCCTTGATAAAGTCTAAATGAGTATATCCATCTGGTGGACAGTATAGTTTCCTCAACAAAGTGGATGGCTAATGAAATAATTTTTATTTTATTTTATTTTATTTTTTGATAGTTTTAGAGGCAGAGTCTTTCTCTGCCCTCTCTCTCCTTCCCAAGTGCTGTGATGGAATAACATATGCTACTACACCTGGCTGTCTAGTGAAACTTTTTATGAATTAAAAAATGAAAAAATTAGTTAATTCTCAAAACATGCACTTTAACTCTTACATGTCATTTAATAACATGATATAAAGATCACCTTCAGTTCTGCTGATGATCACCTTGGTTTTATCTGCTCCTAGTTCTAGCATGGAGAACATATTGACCTATTTCACTTTCATTCCCACCTTCTTGGGACACCAGGCTAAAAGATATGCTTCAGATCCTGCCTGTAAGCTCTTGGTCCTTACCCATGGAAGTGCAGCCCATGCATGCATAATTCAAGCATAAACTAAAAGGTCTAAGATGGTAAGGAAGTAAAATCCCCAGCAGCTCAATTTTATCCAGTGTGACATAGGAACCAATAAAAAATTATTTCCATTTTCCATATTCCCAAGAATCTGTTTTAAGACAATGTATATCGTTTCTTGGGAGTATGACACATCAGTTACTTCACTTGCAGAAAGACAGCTTTGAAATACATCTTTTCAAGATCATCTCCCCTTTCTTGCTTCATTGGTCTTATTGTTCAGTCACGGGTCTGCATTATCTAATCAAACCATGAACATGGGCTCCTCGCCGAGACTCTGCTCTCTGGGGCACACACTAAGGGACCACATTTTCAACCAGACTGCAGTGTATTTGTGTTATTTATTCTTTTTGCTCTTTCACATCACCTCAGAAAACTATTATGTTTCAGATTTCATGGAATAATGTAAAAATAGCTCTTTTTTTCTTGCTTTATAAAAAATAGCTATCCTTTATTTAATTATTCAACA
Source organism: Nannospalax galili (assembly GCF_000622305.1). Lineage (NCBI taxonomy): Eukaryota > Metazoa > Chordata > Mammalia > Rodentia > Spalacidae > Nannospalax > Nannospalax galili. Next base: position 357,748 of record NW_008338715.1, on the reverse strand, counting down.
AAAGTTTTATATGATGTTCACGATATTGTCATAGAAACTGAAAACTGTACAGACAAAGCAAATGCAATATCTTAAACACACACACACACACACACACATACACACACACACTTAAATAGTATGACTGAGCTACCCAAAGTGTGTACCTATTAAAATTGCTAAAATTCAGTATATAAAGAAGAACATCTGCATCATAATTTCATATATTAGAAGAGTGCCTCTGTTTCCTCTACTCCCAAGGCTCAGTGATTATCTGAAGAAGGGTTTCTGTCTAATTTTCTCCTTATATTGACCACTGGACCCATGGTATTTATGTCATAAGAGTAGAAGGGGGAAACTTTCTTTAATGCCAGACAGAAAAGTTCTACTGAAATCCATAGACTGCAATAAGGATGTACAACCAAACTCCTCACTGCTTGACTCTCTCCATTCGGACAAAGTATCCATATTTCCTCATCTCTTGATATTGAGTTTATCCAAGGTATACGCTTGGCAAAAACATGTACATTACACATTACATATATTATATAAAAATTTCTGACTTTTCCTTTGTCCTTTGGCACAATTGTGGACAATTATGGTTGCAAGATTGAGTTAGGTTGAAGCCCAGGAGGCCCAGCAGCTATCTTTATCTCTAAGTACCAAAATCTATAGATGTAAAAGAAAGTCAAACGCACTACTGAGGTTAAATGCTGACTCTGTTCCATAAGATAGATAAGTGCTTACTGTTTTTTACCATTAATTATTCTGTTGATTTGTAGCATCATTTTGTCAGATAAGTAATGAAATTTAGCTCTAAAAGTTGAGCGCTACCATAATAGAAAACTCAAATATGTGGTTTTGATTTTAAGGAAGAAAACAATGGAAGATAATATATAACTGGCACCCGGGAAAAGGTGAGGAAATTAAAGAAACAGTGGAAAATAATGACAAAACATCAGGAAAATAACTTCTAAATTAACTTTTAAAAGTCCCCCCCCCCCATTTATGCTATGTTCATGAGATAATCTATAGAAATGGTCCTTAGGTAACTTGACTTTTCTTTTAAAAGATAATTTTGGGGTCTGAAGAGATTGCTCAGTGGTTAAGTATACTTACTGCTCTTGCAGAGGGCCCAGGTTCAGTTCTCCACACCTACATGTGAGCTAACAACTATTCATAGCATCAGTTCTAGGGGTTCTGGTGCTCTCGTAGTCTCTGCGGGCAATGGACACTTGTGGCACTCTTGCATGCAGGCAAAACACTCATTCACTTAAAAATGTAAATTAATTTAAAAACTCTTTTAAATAGATCAATAGTGTGTCTAGATATTCTGTGTTCAGACTTCCCAAAGAATGAAGGAGGGCAAGAAGATATTCTTAGTTTAAAAAAGTGCTTCTAGAAAACTAAAAATATGATCCTTATAAAGTCTCAACTATAAACTAGTTTACAGCTATTACAGCTGTTGTTAAAAATACCATTTGTAAGAGCCAGGGGAGGAAGTGCATGAATCTAAGGAAACAGAGTCTTACAGGCTCCCACTTACAGCAATGGTTACAGCATGCACAAGACCTATGTAAACTCAATCAGACCAAAACCAGCATAGGACAGGGGAAATGAGGAGGAGGCCACAACTTTGGTGAAGAACTAAGGGCAGCTGATCACTGCTGGGTGAGGGAGAGGCAATTTTTCTCTAAGGGAGTGATGCTACACAGGCTGAGCAACCTCCAGTGGATAAACTCACACCGAAGGACATCTGGGTGCACAAACTTGACCTGATAGGCCTTAACATAAATGACAAAATGTGTGAAGTTCTGTGGCAAGGTATGGGAGTGGGTGCAGATATGGAAGGGGGAGCTAAATACAATCAATATGTAATATATGAAATGCAGAAAAATTCAATAAAGTATATTTAAAAATTAACAAAATAAAAACTTTGCAGAAAAAATACCATTTGTACAGTTTTGGGCAGCATAGAGTAAACTATTGTCAGATACATAGAAAAGTTCTGAAGTCTTAAGGGATATAATATTACAAACCTCAGCCATCATGGGAGGGAATTCTTTCAAATTATGTTATTCCTGGTCCTGCCCCTCATGGGAAATTAGAATTACATAAGTTACATAAGTTGTTATACTTAATAACATCACATTTACGTACTATATTGAGCAGACTTATGTACATTTTTATTTCTTCAGGCTCTAGATATGTAAATTTCCCTCAGATTGAGTAATACTTAAGTATGATTGATAATTTCAACAAAGGTTAAATAATTTGAGGCTAACATTCCCAAATTCAAGGACATAAAAATTCAATAAATTATCAAAACTTCAGTATTTTTCTATAATGAATTAGATAACAAATACTTTAAGTTTTATTGCATGTAAGATGTGTACCTGAATCACCATATCTCCACTATATTTTGTGTTAATCAAACCACAGATGCCCCATGGATGGATAAACATATCTCTTTCCAATGGTCCCATGGTGGCCCTTGGATTGTTCTCTGTTATATTATCATTAATTCAAAATACAGAATTTTTGAATGAAAACACATTCTTTTGCTTTGGATAAAAAGTACTTTATTAGTTCAATCAAGGTAAATATGGAATACTAAACAACCTGAAATTTGGAATGTTTGCAGAAAATTTTTGCTAGTTTCTCAACTAATGATACATTGATATTTGCAAATAATGGCCATGTTCTAAGATCTTTAAGGATTCCAGCTAATGGATTGAATATTAAGATGAACTTTTCATTCTAAAGGTGCATTTATTCATATTTATTCTGCAACATTATGTTACAGATTTCATTCTCCCATAACTGTAACACATCCCCAAATTATACAACTATATATTATAAAAATATTATGGAAAGAAAATATTAAAATGTCTGCTTAAATATATTGAAGCAGAAAAATTATTCCCTTTTAGAATACATGTGTATTAGAGAAAAATACCCAGTTTCTGAGATGGTGCAAATTGAAGTTCCTTAACTCATGATTTATTCTATTTCAAGCACTACCACAAGCCACTTGTCAATGGGATTCTTATCTTAGTAACCTGCATCACCAGCATTGCATTTAGAGAAAACTTCATTTTTGCACTACATATACAGTGAAGATGGACTTGGGTTTTTGAAATTGTACACAGCACTATCCTCAGAGCCAAACAACTGCCATCCTCAGGAGTTCAGCTATGCCTGCTTATAAAAGGTCATCCCATCTGTGTTTGCTGACTGTTGATGTCCCCTCATTAAAGGAGGGGTCAGGAAAGTGTTGGCACCTTCACTGGAGCATCAAGTTACTCCTCCCAACCAGTGCCATGCAATTCTGCCCTAATCTCATGTGACCTTGGGGCCTTCAGGTGGGACTAGAGCATATAGACTGGGGAGGACTAGGAGAAGCAGAAGGAGGAGGAGGAAGAGGAGGAGGAGGAGGAGGAGGAGTTGCTTAGTGTCTGCCACCCCCATTAAGAAAATTCTCATGACAGGAACACATATTAATTTAATTTTTTTCAGAATTATTATTTTGTTAGGCATTGTGGAAACATCAAAATGGGATTATGAGTTAAATTGCTTTTATATCATGGTTCCTTATGTATTTTTGTTACAAGAATGTTTTTCTTCTAAAATTGTTTATAATTCACTTCCAATATATTTTTAATTTTTTATTGCACTCTTCATTTTGGATAAAACTGAATGAAACTGAACATTTATCAACAACCACCACTCACTCATTTATTTAAATATGCATTTGTATTAGAATAGAATTCACTATAAAACATCAATTGCATCATCAGCTGTCAATTTCTGCTTTATTTAATTTCCTCCCATCCATATTAGTTAACCTAATTATTTAATAATGCAACTTTACAGTACTTAAGAATCTACCATGCATTTTTATATTGAGCTGTTGACAGGGCAAATAAATGAGTCACACTTACACAGACTAAAGTTTTCTAGTTGAGACAAGTTTTAAATGAACAAGTTTGAATCTACAAGGCATGAAAGAAAATACCATGTGTAATTAAAACATAAAAATGTGAACCAGAACGTTTATGGCCATCAAAGGAAAGCTCTTCTAAGTAAATTATACTGATGCCTAGATCTAAAGAATGAGCAGAAATTAGGCACGAGGAAGGTTGTATGAATAGCATTTTAAGCAGAGTATAGAACATAGACTTAAAAGAACCCATGGGAATAAAACTTAATACAACTGGTGCTAATACAGGCCAACAATGCTATCGAGTAAAGCTGTAGAGTTTCATAGTATGCAAGTAGATGGGCCCTTGCGAGATTTTAAGTGCTTTGGATTTTAACCAATAAGCACTGGGTATTCATTATAGTATTTTAATCAAGGAAGAAGATACTTTAAAATCTATATTTATGTAAAAATTGTTCTGAAACTGAGTATTAATAATTGTTATTTCCTAGGGAAAAGAAAGTGGTAGCCCATAATCTGTCGATGTTAATGGAAATGTGAGATTTATACATATAGTTGAAAAAGGCACAAGTGATACTATTACCCAGAATTTGACTCAAATAAAATAGTGGATGATGAGAAATATAATGTTGATTTGGACAACTTCCAAATTGTTAATATGAGCCACAAGCAAACGACATTTACTGGAAAAGGAAACTCAAGTCCACAACACTACTGTGAGCCATTTTCTTGTTCCAAGTTCTTGGTACAAAGCTCCTGAGCCCTTGTAATTTCATGGCTGATGGAGCTGATAAGAGTGTCTTTTGCAGGGATGTAGAACTGGTTTAGTAGTTAAGAGCACTTGCTGTCCTTGTAAAGGACCAAGATCCTATTCCCACCATTCACATCCATCTATAACCCTGGTTCTGGGATCTGATGCCCTCTTCTGACCTTCACTGCACTACACAGTTGTACTACATACATGCAGGCAAAACACTCATACACCTCAAAGAAAAACAAATAAATAAAAGGAGTGTCTTTTGCCATAACGTTTTCTCCTCAGTCCATATTTCTGAAACAAGAGTGTCTAAAACCTTTGTATTTTCCAGTGTAATATGCCTTTTGAGGGCTAGAAAATGACTGAAGATGCAGACTATAAATAGCTTCAGGACAGGAGCTGATCTCAAGAAATCTCAAAGTATGCTTAAAAGTTTGAAAGATTTATACCTAACACTGGGACTTCAGAGGGGACAGAGCTCTTGAAAACTCACAATGGTAAGTTATTTGATCAATCCTACCAACATTATGGAAATCCAAAACCAAAACCAATCCTAATTAATGGGGTCTTGAGATCCTCAGGATGGATGAACCCCAATTTCATGGAACAGAAGATACTCTTACCTTAGGCACCTCTTTACCTGACTTTTCAATTAAATCATTTTTTATTTTATAAAATAAGCTACTATAAAGCAAACTGATGGGAGAGCTTCTGATTTATAGCTGATCAACAATAATTTTGGTAGGGTTGGTGGTGATCCATATTTGAAAGTCTGATCCTATCTCTTGGTAGTTAGTATATGTACTGAAATAAAAATTTTATACCTAGAACATGTTCAGAGAGTTTGAGAATTGGTTGTTGGTATGAAAATTATTCCACACATTTATTATCAAAAGTATTCTGCTCATAGAAATGTCATAGCACACATACACATTTATAGAGAATGTGGCACTGTTTCTTTGAGTCTGTAGCAGATTTCACCATAGTACTTAATCAACCACAGCATCAAAAATAATCAGAGTGGGAGCCAAACTTGTCACCAATTTCTTGGTGGCTGAAGCAAGAAAATCACTGCAAGTTGGAGGTCAGCCTGGGCAATTTAGTTGGTTCTATGTTGAATTGGGTTAGAAAATTAGAGACAGTCTATAAAACCAACCAAGAATAGCAGCAGCAACAAAAATTATATTTTCAAGTGTAGTTTGGGTTGTTGTCTAGAAATCTTGAGTTAAGCTATCAACTTATGTTTCATAAATAAGAGTGAATTCAGCTTTGGCAATCTTGCGTCTATGGTATTTTATTAGCACAGTAGCAAAAGTAATGTATAATTGTTTAATATTCTCTTTACTTAAGAAAAATATAGAGAACACTAGTGATGGTGTTATAGGAAATTGCATATATAGGTGATGAGTTTCAGAGAGATTACCCAGTTTTAACAAAATATATGTACAAATAGGTAAGTAATTTTTAAAGTCAATATAGAATATTCAGCGTTTCATATTAGTGAATGAAAGACTCAAACATACCTTCAAATAATGTTTGCCATGAATTCTAAGATGTTTTTAAAGTCACAAAAGATAATTCTTTCCACACACAAGATGAAATGACGGAAGTTATTTTTACAAAAGAGAAGTGTTAGTTTTTAGATTAAAATAAGTTAACTGCATTTCTCTCTAAGATTTCATTATTTTTAATTATTTTAAAAGTTGGCAATAACATATGTGTCCACAATGCACTGTGATCATATTCACCCCTACTATCGTGTTTTCTTCTTCCACTCTGTCTATTCTTGTTTTGTTTTTTTTTTTTTCCAGATAATTTCCCTCCTAATATTAGGTCCTTCTTTTGCTTGCTTGCTTTCTCTTTTGGGAGAGTCATGGGTTGACTATGCAGGCAGTCACAACTGCCGTGTATCCTTGATTCTAACTCCCAAAGTACTTCCCCTCCCCCTTCTGTAATGCTCCCTGGTTCTGGTGTGTGTGTGTGTGTGTGTGTGTGTGTGTGTGTGTGTGTGTGATAAATGTCTTATTCTCATCACTCTGACCAGTTAAGTCCCCACTTTGCCACCCACAAAAGTCTCTGCTGAGAGCTATACTAGCCTATGGGTACTAGTAAATATATTTTGCAGTCAGTTTAACTAGGTATCCATTTAAGAAAATATTAGATGCTTCTATAGGACCTGTGATTTCCCAAGCCTTAGGCTTTTGACCGATTCTACAGTATCAGGCATATATTCTTTCTAATGGAGCAGGCCTGAAATCCAATCAGGGAGCAGTTTGCTACTTCCAGAATATTCACGCCACTATTACACCAGTGGACAAATCTTGTCAGGCTGTTCAGGATTGAAGTACCCAGTGTCTACACCTGGATATGATCCCTGATGATTTTTTTTTTCTCCTAACAACTAGTATAGTACCCTCCAGCCCTACGAATTCTAGTCACCAGAGAAGTTTCCAGCTCAGTACTAGCTCTGTGTCCTGTATCCAGGGTTTGTGGAGTCATTAACAATAAGGTCTTACTGTGTAGCTCTGGTGGGCATCTGAGAACATTGGCAAGAACATATATTGTTTTAAGAGGTTCTGAAGGCTACATGGCCAACAGCTCAGAGGTCAATAACTCATCTCCTGCCAATGGGGTTTGAGTTGAAAACCTATGCCTCCAATAGCAGAATTAAGTGCATCGTTTCAAACTACTTTTTAAAAATCATATTTTTAGTTACCTTATAAAGTAGATTGTTATGCAATTTCTTCATACACAATTACTTTTTGTTGATTCTCCCCACACCAATTCTCCTTTCCCTCATCCCCATGTCCCAATCCCACCTTGAAGATTTTTAAACGAAATCCATTCATTCATGTGCAATTGTGGTTTGGTTATAAAAATTCTTTATGGAGTCCATACTAAGTGCTAGCTAGGCATTTTATATTCATTTGCATACATGATCCATCAATTATGAAGGTGGCATTATTGATGTCACTGTTACATATATGGGAATGCAAGTATTGGGAGAATGGATAATTTATCAAAGGACCTCTAGTCAGTAACAGAAAAAGCCTGCATCAGAGACTACGTAACCACTTAGTGATGGTCATACACAGTGTGGAACTCAAATTGATTTTTTGTTTTGAAAACAAAATATGTAAACAAACTGGCCACCATGGTGATGCATGTGGCTTACAAATGCATGAGTTCAAGGCCAGCCCAGATTATACTCTTAACCTTTCATGGTGCCACATGCCTTTAATCCCCTAATTTGGGGTGTGGAGGCAGGAGAATCAGGAGCTGAAGCTCAACCTTAGTTACATAATGTCAAGACTAGACATAGCTACACAAGACCCTATCTCAATAAAAATAACACCTAAAATATGAAAATTAATTATATAAGACCCTAGGACTCATGTGTGCCAAACAGGTTTTTTCTCGAAATCACTGCCTATTGAACTCCCCATTGTACTGGCCTTGTGAATTTACATGATATACCTGTTTCCATTTATTTTACCCTTTCTTTTAAGGATATTATTCTTCATTTTCATGGTTCCTTTGAATAATGCTCCTTTCAAACTACATGCTACTCAGGTCCAGTATGACCCTCAGTTTTGATAATTTTATAGAAGAAACCACAAAATTCACAAAAGTTGTGATACTCATGATTATGGTATATTATAGAAAAGAATTAAGATTTGAGTCAACAGAGGGAAAAAAAAAGATATAGACAGCAGAGTCCAGGAGAAAAAAGATACAAGTTTCCAAATTGCCAGTCTCAGACAACAGCATTTATTATGTCAACCTATGAGGTTTGGTATTCTGTATGGAATGTTGCCAACAAGGGAATCTTGTCTGAGACTTGATGTCCTGGACTTCTTCTAGGATCTGGCTACATAACTGAAACATCCTGTGGCAGATCTTAGTTTCTCAGTGCCCAACTCCTTCACTTACCAGTACATCAAGGATCTGGAAGGTGTTTTAAGGCCCCCATATAAACACATCTATAACCCAAAGTGTCTGGTACGGTGCAAAGCCTCAGGTGAACAAGCACTTATAATTCAACACCATTAGCTTCCTTCACATTATTATTATTATTAATTTTTAAGGCATAAACATTACCTTGATTTTGAACTTTTTCACTACCAAGCTGTAGTTCTGTACTCATTAAACAATGACTTCTCAATCTTCCTTCCTTTTTGTCCATGGTATTTACCCTAGGGCTGTCAGCAATTGTAATTTAATGTACTCTAGTTACCTCTTCTTAGGTATATCTTTTTGTGTTTGTCTCTGCCTTGTTTCACTTACTGTGTTATCAGGAATCACCCAAGTTGTAGCTAATGCCGGAACTTCAGTGTGGTCTAACACCTACCATGTAGTGCATATATCATCTCACGTTATTCCACATGTTTAGCTATTCTCCACAGTATGGACATGAGTGTTCACACGTTTGGGCTTTTACAAATACTGTTACTAGAAAGCACTGATGTAAAATGTCTTTGGATTTTAAAGTTTAAAGGCATGATTTCTTTTTCATCAGACAAATAAGTGAGAGTAACAATTCTCTTCTCCTTCTGAGAGTAGAAAATGCTGGAAAAGCTTATGAGACAAAGGCGAAAAAGACCTACAGGTCCTAGAGTGGTAAATAAAACAACTGCATTGGCAGTGATGGAGCTTTATAAGTTCCACTTAACTTCATTGCTAGTGTCCCTAGACTACTGCAGACAAATACAAGGTGGCTCATTGGGATCTGTATACCAAAGAATAGCCACACTTTTATTTCTGTATCAATGACTACTTCAGTGGAAATCAGGAAAGCAAAACTTACTCAGAAAATGAACAAAGCAGTATCAGTGGAATAAAATATTAAAGGTATGCCATTTTGAAAAAAAGTACAGTGGTATATGAATATAAAACTCAGAGTATAAGAACTCTCTGTTAAATATTAAATGCATGATAACACAAATAAAATGATGCAATTAAACAAAGGAGTAAGAAGATAAAGCAAAGCAAGTCACTATGGAATCTGAACAAAAAGACTAAGGGAAGATACAGAAGCAGATTTTTTTTTAACTGAGATTTTAAAATTTCATAATTTCCCCCTCAAATCCAGACCCCCTCCTACATCCATATCTCCCCCATACCCCCACTGAACCCTATGCACTCTGCCATACATGCAGGGTCCTATTCATTCAGGTATTGGTACCCAAATGTCCTTCAGTGTAAATGTGTCCATTGGCTTCTAGTCAGCCCATCTAGTGGTCGAATTCAAGTCATACTCTCCCTCACCCAGCAGCAATCAGTCTCATTTAGTTCTCAATCTTGTGCTAGCCCACCGCTTATTTCTCATCTCCCCTTTGGGTGCTTGTTTAATTGTGCTGACTTGGGTCCTACTAGACACTACTGCTGCCACAGGCTCACTTGAACAAGCCTCCAGTGGACTAAAAGCCTCTACCTCCCTGTGTTCATGACCCAGCCCTGACTCTTACACTCTTCCTGCCTCCTCTTCTACAACAGTCCCTGAGCTATGGGTAGAAGATTCACATGAGTCCCATTCTACACTCTACAGTCTCTTATTCTCCAAAACTTGGCCAGTTGTGGTCTTCTGTGTGCATCACACTCTGATATACATGGAAGCCTCAATGGTGAGAGTTGAGGGGTGCATTAGCCCTCTCTCTTCCCCTTATTCCACTATGTTCCATGAGCATTAGTTGTAGAGATTTGACTGCAGATATATCACCTATTATTGGGCATCTCCCAGGAGTATGATCTCTGTGCCTGACCAGATTTGCAACACTGTAGTAGCCTCCACCTGTTGCAAAAAGAAGTTTCTTTGGTGAGTGCTGTGAGGTATGTTTTTTGTCACTGGCACTCTGTTCCCTACCACACAGCTCCTGGGTATACATATGCATTAATGTTCAGACAATCTAGGTGAATTTCTCATAGAGTTTCTAGAGTATCACTTTTCCCTCTAGGTTTCCTATCCGCCCCAAGATGCAATCATCTCCACTCTTTTTTTCTCCCATCCAACTTCCCTCCTCCCTCCCTCCCTAGTCACATTGCCCCTCTTATCCCCACACTCCCCCCAGTACTTTCTGACTCCTGAAATCTTTCTTCTCTTGACCCCCCTCCCTCCCTGACTACATGGTCCCTTCATGTCCCTCCCTCCTCAGTTCCCTGCCTATTGCTTCCACTTTTTCCAACTCCTTCATTAATGTCTGTTCCCTACTGTCCCCTTTCAGGTTTGTTTTTCATGACCTCCATGTACCCTTTCCCTTTACCTGGCACAGGGGCAGTTTTATAAATATTAGAGAAAAAACTATTTAATAGGCACTAAAATGATGGTGATAAATCCCTCAAAAAATAACAACCACATTTTCTCATAATTCAAAAACATGTGCCTCTAGAATTAAAACTGTATTAAGTCCCAGCACAACAAATGAAATTAAGAGTAAAACAAAGTTCAAGTAGGTCAGATTGTCTCAAAAATCCAAAGCAGAAAAACATACTGAGGATATAGTTCTGTGTTAAAGCACTTGCCTGGCATGCAAGAGGCCTCAACTCAATCCCTTTACCCAGCTCCTCAAAACAGAAAAAAGGAAGAAACGTTCTTCCAAAAATATTAAATATATGATTGTTTGCTTCAAGATAAATTCAGTTAGAAGCAGATGCCTATGGACTTTTATAAAATACAACAGAAGTCAGGCATGGTGGCACACACCTTTAATCCCAGCACTTGGGAGGCAGATGGATTGCTGTGAAATCAAGGTCACAGAGGACCCTGTCTCAAAAAGACCCTTCCAAAAATACAATAGAAAATTTACAAGTAAATGATCAGTAACCATAAATATATAGATAACTAGAATTTCTTTATTTTTATTCTGACAAAGGGTCTCATGTAGCCCAGGCTGTCCTCAAACACAGTATGTAGTCAAGGGTAACCTTCATGTTTTGATCTTGTTGCTTCTATCTCTGAGTGCTAGGATTAAAGATGTGTGCTATGAAGCTTAATTAGGTTATCTTGGAGTTGGAATCCAGGATTTTTACATGCTCGGCAAGTATTTTACTACATCACCAGCTCCCCAATTTTAGTGATGTAAAAAGATCAAGTGAATACATGTATACATGTTTTTGCTCACGTTATACATATTTTTTATTAAACACTGAGATGCAGACATGAATATATCAGTAGGTTCTTATAATATATACTTTTTAAGTATGAATTCTTCATTTATTTTTATTATTTCCATATGAGTGTTTTCCCTGATATATGTAAGTGCACCAGTGCATGCTGCATGTAATGCCCATAGAAGCTACAAGAAGGCATTGAATCCCCCTGGAACAGGAGTTATGGATGGTTGTTAATCACCATGTGGATTTTTGGGAACTCAACCCAAGTCCTTTGCAAAAACAGTCAATTCTCTTCTCAGTCATCGCTCCATCTCCACCTAAGTCATGAAAGAGGATAGAAAACCATATTATTTTTTCTAGTTTCAACTCTTCCATAGCTACAGAATGGTCATTCGAACTGCATGGAAGTTCACTGAGATGTATACTGTTTGAACCTGGGTATGTGTTTGATTGGCTACCTTATTCTAGCTATGTGTTATATTAATTTCTTCATTATGATGAAGTTATTTTCTTTAATAAAAATAAAGAGGTCCTGGAAGACATATTCTACTAAACGATGAAGAGTAAGGGAGTGAAAGTGCTGCTATCCAGATAACAGGATGGAACTTGCAAAGTTATGAAGGCTGCCTCCTTTGTTGGCAGTTGAGCTCTCAGGACAAAAATGAAAGAAAAAATATTGTTGGATGGGAGTAATGAAAGTAATTTCAGAAAGCTGTATATAAGTCATATAAAAGGAACTGATCAGGGTTTTGGGAGATAGTTCAGTCAGGAAAATGTTTGTTGCACAAACAGGAAGACCTGAGTTTGATTCCTAGAATCTAGGTCAAAAGTCAGGCATGATGCTGTGCACTTGTAATCCTAGCACTGAGGATGAAACAGGCAGATCCTGTTCTGATTGGCTAGCCAGACTAGTTTAATTAAAAAGACCTAGCACCCAGTCAAAAATCAAGGTTATCAGTTTGTGACAATACCCAAGATTTACCTCTGGCTTCCACATGCACATTCACACATGCCTATATGCACGAGCACACAATATTATATACACTCACACCACACATAAACCCTAATCAACAAGTTGGTAAGTTTAAAAGCCATGAAAAAGTTATTGAGAATATGGCATAGAGATTTGAGGAAATCATACTGACTCTAGAAGCAATTAATAACTGAAAAGCAATAAAAATCATGCAGGAGAAATATGATTATAAGTAAATTCCAAACACATCGCAGGTCCCTCTACTTCATATAAGTCCAAATCATAATATTGAAAAAAGGTGGGAGAAGGATTATTACAGAATAATAAAGATGACTTCTGGGAATATGCTTTCAGTATATGGCAAGTATAGCAAATTTAAACCTGTAGCTTCAGTTCTAGAAATTGTTAAAAAGAACTGACACACAGTAGAGGAAAGCAGTTGTAGTTAACATTGTGAATAAGAAATTTGAAACTGCATAAAAAGAACAACTACAGAGAAGTTTCTGGAGAACAAGACTTGAGGGTGAACAGTCTGAGAATAGAAAAGTTTTATTTCACTCTTGAAGTATTTGACATTTTAAAATATGTGCATGATATGTACTGATAAACTATTTTTATTTGGCATCAGTGTGCCATAGTATTTTTTTTTCACTTCTGATGTCTGGAAAGAGATTTTCTTTGTTCTATTGTGCACATCCACAAAATAACTTTGATATTGCTACTTACTATTTAACTGTGTCAACATTAAATTAAAATAAGTGGTGTTGGTTGGCCTGAGTTCCACTTGAGTTGAATTGTACAATATTATTTCAATAATTGTGCCTATATGATGTAGATTTTTCTGTGCTTTGTAAGATTTTAAAAGATATCTAGTCAAAGTTTAAAATCTATGTGAAATAGAACATTCTATTTTGACAATATTCCAAATCTGGTTATTTTACATCATGCAACAGTATTTTAATTTTCAATAATGTTATCCAATATTAATAATATTTAAGTAATTCCTTGTTCAATTTGTAGAACATAAGAATTTAAAATAGCAAAGACTGATTTACCAGAAGAAAACCAGTGATTTTTCCAGAAAATGTTGTTCAATGTACTTACTTATACCGTAGTTAACATCATATTTAATTTCATGGAGTCCTCGATTGAGTGACCTTTTTTTCCCCAAAGAGACCATAATGTCTATACTAAATAATATATTTACAGTTTTGATCCAAACTGGCAACAAAACAATCAATAAATGATACAAAGAAGTGTTAATATGCCTTATTCATATACACAATTGAAGATGAATATGACTCATGGTTAAATTTTACAAACTGTTGTGGAAATATTGTGGGCAAATCTGAAATCCACTAAGCTATATTCTTCTGGGTGAGTGGGTCTGTGAGGGCAATTAGAGGAAGATTTAACTGAGGGTGGGGAGTTCGTCCCCTAGAATGGCCCTCTTTCCCCATGGATGGATCAGATTTAAAGAGGTTAAGGATATTTAGTGTTGCTGGCCCAACTTTGTTTCTTACTGATGAATGCGCCTCTGCCATTGCTGCTGCTACTGCAACTGCCATTCTTTATTGATGTCAGAATCAAACCGCTTGGCCTTTGAGAAGAGATTGAAAATTAATAAAGCTCTCAAAATCTTTCAGGACAGATTGGAACTGCTAAAGCATCCACGTTCATGTACTGAGTGGCTGTTTGTTTCTCAGTCTCTCTAGCATGCAGACATCCATTTTTAGACTACCCCAGTCCAATGAGAAGTAAACTATTTTGTTATTGCCCTTTTAAAATATATTTTATTCAGTAAAGGAGAATAATTAACAAACATGACCTCAATCTGAAATTCTTCAAAATAGTTGTTTTCAAATTCTTCTTGCACAGAACACAGAAAATTTAGTTTATATTTTTCCCAAATTTTGAGGGGGTAAGTTAATCACTTGACATAAGGAAAAACTCAGACATAAAGAAAAACATGTAGGCATAGCTTCATTCTAATAATAATTTTATCAATAAACTAATAAAAATCTCCTTATTTCTGTAGTAATACTCTTTAAGAATATGAATCTGAAATTTTCTTTCTTACTAGTTGCAGTTCTTCAAAGTAAATGAAGTTATAAGTTCTGGTTGCTGTGATATGTATTCTATGAGAAAGAGGGTCATTTTTAGCACTGGTGAATGCTATGAGCTTCTCTTTAAGAGAAACATTTATGCTCACCAGTATAGCTAAGTCATGATTTAGGAAACTGTCACACACCATAAATGAACACTAACTTACCTCCAGGCACAAGACCTGGAAAGGAAGAGCTTCTTAGTGTCATGACTTTGAAGGGGTCATTGGTCTTACTGCTAGCCTCTTAAATTGCCAACTGGTCAACTGAAACATTGATGAGCAATTTGAGAACTTAAATACTAGGTTTTTTTTTTTTTAAATTTCTAGTTAGTTTGGACTATTTCAACATTTCTTCATCACATACCAGCTGAAACATTCAGCCTTTGAAAAATGTGGTCATTTGTAACATATTCTGTTTTTTATATGGGTATGTAAGAATTGGAAAAAGAGTGAATTTTAATTATAATTGGCTCATCTATTTGCATCTATGGTGTGAAAATTCTGGAACTCAGAATAATTCAATGTGAGAACAGTTGGATCACATATTGGCAAACAGTTGCTTTAGTGTAGTTTCACTAAAGATCATTAATATTGTAAGAATCTCAAACAGTAAGGGTGAACCAAGGACAGAAGTAAGATGTAGGGGCTGATGGTGATAGAATTAAGCAGCTACCTTTTCCAAATTAAAGTGTGCCACTCATGTGTATCAATGGCTGAGAAATCAATACTTGTTGGCATTCTCAGTGGGAAGCAAGGCTTTCTACTATTCATCTGTAAACATGTATTGTAAAATCATCAGTCATGGGGCCACTTCCTAATTTATGCATGGTAGAGGTGCAGCACTGTATCTGAGTTTTTAAATTAGTCCCAGTGTTACAGAAAGCAATCCCTGCAATTCAGGTGTAAGATGCAAGTAAATGTTGGTAGGATAGACATTATTAGTGTTAAAAAAATATTTTTTTCCTCTAATGATCAGAAAAATCAACATTCAGTGTTTGAGACCAATGCACACTTGCTTTCTATAGGTTTTTTTTTTTTTTTTTCCTATTTTCCTTTTGAAAGCCACTGGATGCTGTGGATGAGTAACAGTACCTATAACCACAGACATGCTCTGATCCTCACAGCTGTCAATAAAGCCTACACTAATGTGTCTTGAAAGAATGATTAATAGGTTTTGACAATATCATTGCATTGCATATTTAATCAGATTACGCATCTGTTAGAAATGGTTTGCTTCTAACATCTGCAATAAAAAATCTACCATCAGTATTCAGATCTCTGCCTCAGTAGAATCATTTAACTACTATGTATGCCTGTCTCACTGTTGACAAGTTAAAACTGCATGCCAGAGACAGATGATTCGTGACATTTTCTTCATTTGTTTAACCATTTGTTCTCAAAATTTCTTAGTTATCTCCTCCTAAATCAGTGCACATTAAAGAAAAAGGAGACAAGTATACATTACTGAGAACTGCAATCACTAGAAATAAAAGCACAGGCTGGATGCCTTCCCTTAAAGTTGATATTGCTTTTTTGAATTTAAAATAGCTACATTGTTATAATTAAAAA
>NW_008338715.1:339363-341299 GCF_000622305.1 Nannospalax galili | reverse complement strand
ACAAAAGATAATACTACTCCTAAAAGTCAGATATAAAGAAAAAATCCTTTGAATTAAAAAATTTGACATGGGCATTTTCATATGATCAGGTATTTAAGCATTGTCAGGCATGATGATTCAGGCCTTTAACTCCAGTACTTGGGAGTCAGAGCTCAGTGGATTCCTGTGAGATTGAGGCCAGCTTGGTTTACACAGCAAGTTCCAGGCCAGCTAGAGTTACAGGTAGACCCTGTCTTTAAAAAACCCTAAAAATACTTCTGCTTCCCTGGGCCTGCACGACCCACAGGCGGCTTTCCCACCCGCAGGCCTCTCTCTCTGGGGTAAGTCAATCTCACCCTCGGCACATTGACTCACCTAACCTCATTCACCCACCCATCTCCCCTGCCAGTCTCTCCTCCTAGCCGGGTTCCTGTCCCAATCCTTGTCTTGGTGCCCCAGACACCTGGGGAACCATCACTGCTGCCTGATCCTTTGCGTCAAGACCAACTCAGTTCCTTCTTAGGTCCCCAGGAGCACTGCTTCTGGGCTTGGCCCCACACTCACCTCCCTCTGCTTCCTTGGGCCTGCAGGACCCACAGGCCTCTCTCCGAAACACAGGCCTCTCTCTCTCCACTTAAGTCTATCTCCATGCCTTGATTTCCCCAGCCTCATTCACCCTCCCATCTATCCTCCTTTCTTTCCTCCTGGCCTGGGTCCTATCCCATTCCTTCTCTTGGCTCCCCCGGACACCTAGGGAACCATGAGTGCTTCCTGATCCTTTGTATCCAGAAAAATTCAGTTCCTTCTCAGGTTCCCAAGAGCACTCTGAGCATGGCCCGGGCCTCACTTCCTTCTACTTCCTTGGGCCTGCACGACCCACCAGCCTCTTTCCTGGATGCCAGGGCTGACCTTTCCTCTTCCTGACCTTTGCATCCAGGAAAACCCAGTTCCTCAGTGCAGTCCCCAGGAGCCCTTGGTGCCCCTTCCTGCCCCCATGTTCCTTTGCATCTCTGGGTGGCATAGCCACCAGCTGCCCTAAACCAGCATCTTTCCTGGGCCTGGCTCCCCGGCCAGTCCAAGCCCCAAATTCCTGAGGCCAAAATCTTTCCTGGAGGGATCCAGAATTGAGGAGAAAGACTGAGAGCATCTGATCCTCATCTGACTTGGGCCTCTGTGGGAACTCCTGAAGACAAAAGCAAGCTGGCCACTCCAATATAAAATCAAAAGAGAGAACCAGAAGCTTAGACGAACCAGCTCTTCATACCCAAAAAGTAAACCACAAAGACACATAAAGCTCAAAAATAAAAGAAGCAGAACTAAACTTGAAGAGTCAGAAACTACAAAAGAAATCCACATGTCAAAATCACAGAGAAAAAATAATAACATGAAAAACCAAATACCAATAGTCCTCTAGAAGAGTACAATGAGAACCCCTTAGAGATGATGCAGGACATGGAACTCAAAAGAACAGTTATAAACATGATGAAAGAATTCAGTGAATTTAAAGAACAAACAAAGAAATCAAAGAACTGAAGGAAGATAGGGATAAACTTCTGAACGAATTCAGAAAAGAGTTAGAAATATTTAAGAATAAGGCTGAAATGAAGAAGAAAGTGAAACACTGAGTAAACCAATTAGAAATGACAGAGGAAAGCCTCATCAATAGGATGAATGAAATGGAAAACAGAGTATTAAGACTGGAAGATAAAGTGGATGAACTCAAGCAAAGATTATGAAAAATTAAATAAATCACAAGAATGGAATATGCACAAATTGTGTGACACCATAAAAAGACCACACTTTCGACTCATAGGCATACAGGAAGGAGAAGAATCCCAAGATAATTGCATGGACCAGATCTTCAACATAATCATGGAAGAAAATTTCCCAGAATTAAAGAAAGATATGCCCATACAAATACAAGAAGCATATAGAACACCAAACAGACAGGACCAGA
>NW_008338715.1:328537-339283 GCF_000622305.1 Nannospalax galili | reverse complement strand
ATAAAGGAAAACCCATTAGGATTACAGCTGACTTTTCCGTACAAACTATGAGAGCCACAAGAGCCTGGACAAAAGTATTCCTAGTTTTAAATGACCACAGATGCCAACCCAGATTACTATACCCAGCCAAAATGCCCATTAATGTCAAAGGGGAAAGAAAAATCTTCCATCACATAAATAGGCTGAAGGAATTCATGTCCACAAAACCAGCCCTTCAGAGAGTTCTGGAAGCAATACAAAGAGCTGAAGAAAGGAACGACTATACCTAAGGGGTTGTGGAAAGAAATCCAATGAAGGTATAACTGTGGAAAAGTACAGCTATACTAAGAATGTAAACAGACATAGAAATGACAGGATTCAATACTCATCTTTCATTAATAACTTTAAATATTAACAGATTGAACTCCCCAGTCAAAAGACACAGACTAGGTGAATGGATTAAGAAACAAAACCCATATTTTTGTTGTCTGCAAGAATCTCATCTTACTTTCAAGGACAGACACTATCTTAAAGTGAAAGGATGGGAAAAAATCTACCAAGAAAAAGGTACTAAGAAAAAATCAGGCATAGCAATTCTAATATCTGACAAGATAGGCTCTAAACGAAAACTAATCAGAAGAGAACAATTCTGATCAAAGGAACAATGAATCAAGAAGATATTACAATTATGAACATATATACACCAAACTCTGGTGTACACACCTTCATAAAAATAATACTACAGGACTTTAATACCCAGATTAATCCCAAGTCATTAATAGCAGGGGACTTCAATATCCCACTTTCTCCATTAGATAGGTCAACAGAACAGAGTTAACAGAGAGTATTCCACCCAGCCACCAAAGGACATATTTTATACTCAGCACACCATGGAACCTTCTCCAAAATCAACCATATACTGGGGCACAAAATAAATCTCAAAAAATAAAAAAAGATTGAAACAATTCTATGTATTCTATCAGACCAAATGGCAATAAAGCTTGCAATCAACACCAGAAGAAGCCTTAATTACCACATGGACACATGGAGATTAAACAACACACTCCTAAATGATGAAGGGGTCAAAAGAGAAATTAAGAAAGAATTAAAATATTCCTGGAACTAAATGAAAAGGACAATACAACAGAACAAAACCTCTGGGACACCCTGGAATCAGCTCTAAGTGCCCACATCAAAAAATGGGAAGAACACAAATAAATGACTTAACATTGCAACTCAAGACACTTGAAAAGCAACAGCAAATGAAACCCAAACCCAGCAGACAAGAAGAAGACAAGAAGAAATAACAAAAATCAGGGCAGAAATTAATGAAATTGAAGCAAAGAAAGCAATACAAAGAATCAACAATTCCAAGAGCTGGTTCTTTGAAAAGATAAACAAGATTGACAGACTGCTAGCCCAGTTAACCAAAAGAAAGAAAGAGCACCTCCAAATCAAGAAAATAAGAGATGAAAGGGAAAACACCATGACACCAGAAAGATACAGAACATTATAAGGGAATACATTAAAAACCTACATGCCACTAAAATTGAAAACCTAAAAGAAATGGATAGATATCTGAAGGCATGGGAACTACCAAAACTAAACCAAGAAGAGATAAACAGCTTAAACAGACCCATAACACAAAAAGAAATTGAAGCAGTAATATAAAACCTTCTGACTAAAAACAGCCCATGACCAGATGGATTTATAGCAGAATTCTATCGGGCATTTAAAGAAGATATACATTCAATAGAACTTAATTTATTCGAAAAGATAGAAATGGAGGGAGAACTTCCAAATTCCTTCTATGAAGCCAGAATCACTCTAAGAGCAAAACCAGGTAAAGACACAATCAAAAAAGAAAACAATAGACCCATATCCTTAATGAACATAGATGCAAAAATTTGCAACAAGATACTTGCAAAGCACATACAGACACATATCAAGAAGATCATCCACCATGATCAAGTCTGCTTTATCCCAGAGATGCAGAGATTGTTTGATTATATGTAAGTCAATAAACATCATAAATCTTATAAATGGGCTCAAAGACAAGATCCACATGGTCATCAAAATAGATGCATAGAAGGCCTTTGACAAAATTCAACATGCATATAAATGCATAAGTTCAAAATCCTAGAGATAATTGGACTGTAGGGAACATACCTCAACATAATTAAAGCCAAACATAACAAACCCACAGCCAATATGATTCTAAATGGAGAAAAACTGAAAGCATTCCCATTGAAATCAGGAACCAGACAAGGCTGTCCACTATCCCCACTTCTCTTTAACATAGTGCTTGAAACTCTTGCAAGAGCAATAAGACAAGGGCAGGAAATTAAAGGAGTAATAATTGGAAAAGAAGAGATCAAATTATCCCTTTTTGCAGATGATATGATATTATATCTAAGAAATGCCAAAAATTCAACCAGAAAATCATAGAAATTAGTAACATGTTCAGTAAGATGACAGGTTACAAAATTAACCCACAAATGTCTGTAGCCTTTATATACCAATAACAAGCAGTCAGAGAACACATGGAAACACTCCCCTTCACAATAGCTGCAAAAAAATAAATTATCTCAGAATAACCCTGACTAATGTCATTAAAGAGCTCTACAATAAAAATTTTAAAACTTTAAAGAGATTGAGGAAGACCTCAGAAGATGGAAGGACCTTCCATGCTCATGGGTTGGAAGAGTAATATTGTGAAAATGACCATCCTACCAAAAGTCATTTATAGATGCAATGCAATGCCAATCAAAATCCCCATAACATTTTTCACATATTTGGAAATATACATCCTAAAATTCATATGGAAGCACAAAAGATTTCGGATAGCCAAAACAACCCTGAGAACTAAGATCAATGCTGGGGGGATTACAGATTTTAAGCTGTATTACAGAGCTATAGTCATAAAAACAACATGGTACTGGCACAAAAATAGACCCATAGATTAAGGGGAAAAAAATTGAAGACCCAAATATGAGTACATGCAATTTTAGCCACCTGATATTTGAAAAAGTGGCCAAGAATATTCACTGGAGCAAAGACAGCATGTTCAGCAAATTGTGCTGGCAAAACAGGATCTCCACCTGTAGAAGAATGAACTAAAGCCCTATCTTTCACCTAGCACAAAAGTCAATTCCAATGGATCAAAGACTTCAATGTAAAGACCAAAACTCTGAAACTGTTAGAAGAAAACATTGGGAAAAACCTACAAGATATAGGTGTAGGAAAGGGTTTTCTGAACCAGTCATCAATTGTTCAGGAAACAAGAGCAAGAATGAACAAATGCAACCTCATTAAACTAAAATGCTTCTGTACATCAAAGGAGGAAACCTGGGAAGCAAACAGAAAACCCACAGAATGGGAGAAAATCTTCACAAGCAACAAATCCAACAGAGGTTTAATATCCAGAATATATGATGAACTAAAAAACAGAGAAACAAGAGAAGAAGAAACCCAATTAAAAGATGGGCTAAGGAGATGAAGAGAGAGTTCTCAAAAGAAGAAGTAAGGATGGCTATGAAGCATCTTAAAAGATGTTCAACATCACTAGTGATTAGGGAAATGCAAATTAAAACCAATTTAGGATTTCATCTTACCCCAGTTAGATTGGCTAATATCAAGAGAAAAAATGATAAGAAATGTTGGAGAGGATGTGGGGAAAGGAGAACACTCATCCACTTTTGGTGGGCCTGCAAACTTGTTCTACCCCTATGGAAAGCAGTGTGGAGAACTCTTTAAAAACTACAAACGAACCTACCATTTAACCCAGTTATACCACTCCTTGGCATATACTCAAAGAACTCATCCTATTGCAGAGACACTTGTGCATCCATGTTTGTTGCTGCTCTTTTCACAATATCTAAGAGGTGGAAGCAACCTAAGTGTATCTTAATTGGTGAGAAGATAATGAAAATGTGGTTCATTTATACAATTGAGGTTTCCTCAACAGTAAAGAAAGATTAAATCATGAAATTTTCAGGTAAATGGATGAAACTAGTAAATTCTATACTAAGTGAAGTAACACAGGCTCAGAAAAAGATCACCATATGTTCTCCCTCATATGTGGGTCCTAGAACTAAACCCTGATAAGTGAGTATGTATCAAGACATAACTACAGGAACCAGGATAATGGAAAGGAAACAGGGAAGTAAAGGAAAAGAAAGAACCTGGAAGAGAAGAACAGTAGAAAGCAGGTGTTAATAATGGAGTAATGGATAAAAGTTTGGTTGGTTTAAGGTAGGGGTGAGGGAGGGGTATACAAAGAACCTAGGGGATGAAGGGAAAGAAGGAGGTCAAGAGAGGTAGGACCATAGGAAAAGGGCATTATTAAGGGAGAAAAGGTGGAAATGGGGACACCTTAATTGGGAAACCATGATGGAGGGGTGAGACAATGTGAGACATAAATAATACCTAGCTAGTTTTGAAAACCATAGGGAACTATATTACTCCACAACCTACTGACATTATATATAGCAGATCAAGAAATATATGTCTAGGTAAGGTTTATCTGCAAACAACTAGTCTTTGCCCAAGATTTATCTACATGACACACAGTAATTAAAAGTACCAGACTGGTGGAACTAACCTCCTTGGGTGTTTAACAGATGTACTTTGAGGCCTATAATAATTTGATCAGAGGGACATAAAGGACAGTTTTTGCTCCTTGTCCTCCTATTTTGACAAGTTCCAGCAGACTCTGAGCATCTCTCAAAATGTCCTGTAATTGTGGGGGGTCACCTATCCTCTTGATCAAGGAGCCTGAGGAGACCCCCCCCAGATGGACTTGAACCAGTGTCCAGCCTAAAAATATGAGGGTTGACACAGAGGAATCATTTCCTCCATGCTTCCAAGCGAAGCCAACCATGGTAGTGCAGGACCTTTGACTTATCTTCTACATAGGTGGAACTGGTAGAAGAAAGGAGCCAGGGGCTTCTCCTAAGCCCATGTGACCCCTGAGGAACAGATCCTCAAATAACCTTAAAAGTAAATATAAATTGGATTATCTGGGCCAACTGTATGGCCTTAAACACCCAAGAGGAATTTATAACCATAGATTTAAGGGGCCAATATGATTTCTTAAGAGTCCATATGCATAGCTAAAGGCTACATAATAAGCAACAATTCGAGATAGGCGGTACCTTCTTTTGAGTTGTTGGCCAGGGTGCTCAAAGGGACTCCCAGATAGTAACCCAGCATAGAACTGGGAAAATGAACAGCAGACCCCAATCTTATCCAAAGGAATATTGACAACTGATTGCTGCTAGATGAGGAACAGCTGACCCTCCTAAACAAAGACCTCTAGGTAGGCTGATGAGATTCATTAGAAGGGCACGTAGTGGGGAATGGCTGGGGTGTTGACAACACAGTAGACAGTAGCAGGGCTCTCAGAGTATAAGAGCTCTAGTTGGGGGAGGGAGGCTATGGGAGGGTGCTTTCTGGGAAGTGGGTATATAGTTGAATAAGATGGTTTGGGATGTTCACACACACACACACACACACACACACACACACACACACACACAGAAAGCAACAAATTTTAAAAATGTATTATATTTGAGGAGGAAACATGGGAATTTACATCATGTTAATTAGTAGAGGTGATAAACATTACCATTTATATCTACCCAATGACTTTATAGACACACACAGGTGCCAAGGATCCAAGTGCAACCGATTATGACTAGTAATAATCAGATACATACAGATTAGAGATGCATGCACCAACATCTCATTGTTAGTAGCACAAATGAGTCTTCCTGCAAGAAACAGTATATTCTAAATGAAATGGAGATTTTTTTAAAGGTTAAAAACTCATTCAATTTTATTTCTTATAGGGCTTATACTGAGTTCAATATTGTATAACTGTATTAATTCAACTGTGAACCTAGAATCTTGCACCCACTTGTGAAAGGAATGTACTCTAATGCTGTGACTCCATTCTTAAAATATGCTCCATGATTTCCCTCTGTGTCCTATCCATGATTCATATTCATTCAAACTTTCTGAGTATTTTCTCTTTAGTTTTGGGTCATAGCCTCCCTGATTTATCTTTTTAAATTTTTTTTGGTCTTTTTGAGACAGTCTCTGTGTGGTCCCAGCTGGCCTGGAACTCGATATGTAGACCAGGCTGGCCTTTAATTCACAGAGATCTGCCTGCTTCTATCACAACATTTTAACTATTTTCATTGATAATCTTTTCTGTGATGGATAAAACTACTGTAAACAATCCTCTCCAGCTTTAAGTGAACACACCTTTACTTTTGCTGCATCATTATAGCTGAATCATTACACAAGATTAGACAGTTTTGTTCACAGAAACTGCATTTTTTATGTTATTTATTTATTTATTTATTTATTTATTTATTTATTTTAGGTCTTTTTGAGACAGGGACTCCTTGTACCCCCAGCTGTCCTGGAACTCACTATGTAGACCAGGGTGGCCTTGAACCCACAAAGACCTGCCTGCCTCTGTCTCCGAAGTGCTAGGATTAAAGGCATGCTGCGCCTCCATGCCTGGCAGAAACTGTATGCTTTAATGAGAGGAAACCATTGGTATGTTATTTTAAAATCATGTTTTGTAATTTTACCTTACCATCACCAAAGGCTAAGATATCCTGTAATACTACATCTTACCAATTTTAGTATTTCCCATTTAACTCTTGTATATGGGCAGTCAGCACCTCTTTTTTTTTTTAAACAGGTATTTTATTTAATTTTTGTTAGTTTTAATTTGTTTTTCTCTTTTTTTTTTTTAAAGGAGGACAGGGTTGTCTTATGGCCCCAGCTGTCTAGAACTTGCTATGGAGACGAGGCTTGCCTTAATCTCTCAGCCAACTGATCTGTCTCTGTCTCTGGAAGGTTGTGATTAAAAGCATATGCCACCAACCTTATTTGAAATAAGGATTTTGTATTAGTCAGGGTTCTCCTAAGAAACAGAACCAGTAGAATGAATATGTATAAAGATTTATCAGCTTAGCTCACAGGATAGAGTCCGAGTAGTCCAACAATGGCTGCACCACACTGCTGAGAATCCACTCAGTCCACGAGGCTGGATGTCCAAGTAGTCCCAATCTGGTGCTGAAAGTCTGATGGATTACAAAAGACTGGCCACAAGACAAACTCACCAGTGAGAGAGAAGGCGAGCAACAAGAAGCCCGGTGTTCTCCTCTACCATGGCCTTTTATACGGGCTGCCATCAGAAGGTAACTCCCACATTTAGGGTGTGTCTTCTTGCTTTAGAAGATCCGATCAAGAAGATCTTTTTCATTTCAGTTAATCCCAGATCCAATCAAGTTGAGTCCACCCCTTGCCATAGCGTCTCTCTATGTCATGCTTAATTTTCAAATGAAAACAATGTTGAGGTCATAATTTCACCTAACATGATATAACTATCTCATCATACAATGACCAATGCATTATATATCTTAGAGTAGGTGATAAGGTCTTTGAGGAATGCTTAGTCCTTTAGTGTCTCATAACCCAATATAATCATATAGGTTCACAACACTTAACCACTTAACACATCTCGATTACATATTCAAAAAAGAATAACTCAAGTATCTGCTTAACATATGTGTGTACATGCACAAGCCTATTATTAACCAAATAGGACAAAAATACTCATGTCCGTTACAATCCACGTTTCTGCAACTGGTCACGTGGAATAAGTTGGTATTTGTAACTACCTTCTTCTACGACCCATTCTGTATTTCCTCCACCATCAGCAAGCACCTCTGAAGGTCTTGGCTCTTTGCTGGAGGAGTGAACTACACCTTCATCCCTAAGGAGTCTGGGCCATTTGTTATCCTTTCTGGATTGTGTTGTTGCAGTTTCCCATTGACCTTAATCACAGGACATGATAACATCAAAAGGCACCCTAAGGAATCGCCTGCCCTCCTTACCTCCATTGTGGATAAACAGTCCAGTTTGCCCCTGGCAGTCTAGATCAATCCCCCCGCCCCACACTTATTCCTTTCTTAGCCTGTTCACTTAATGGCACCAGAAGCCCAAAGTGGCCAGGGAGAAGTCTCAGCTTCCAGTTCAACAGAATGTTTGTTGTGTCTCCTGGCAGAAGCACTCTCTCCTCTGGAATCAAAACTTCTAGGCCAGCAGAATGCAAAGTCACAGGTACAGGAAGCAAAAATTTTCCCAGTGGATCATTAGGGGTGATAGTGAGTGGAGCCATTTCCACTTCCACCCCTTGATTCCTGGACCCATGAATCCCAGCTATAGGGGAAACAGTTCATGTATTGGACAGTGATTCAAAGCATGTACTGCCTTCTGGAGGACCCTGCCCCAGCCCTCTAGGCTAATGTCACCAAATTGGCACTGTATCTTTAAAAAAAGTCATTCCACTATCCTATCAAGCCAGTTGCTTCAGGATGGTAGGGAACATGGTAAGAGCAGTATGTTCCATGAGCATGGGCCTGTCACACTTCTTTGGCTAGGAAGTGAGTCTCCTGGTCAGAAGTGATGCTATGTGGAATACCATGTAGATAAGGCATTCTGTAAATCCCTGGATGGTAGTTTTGACAGAAGCATTATGTGCAGGAAAGGCAAATCAATGACCAGAATAAGTTTCTATTCCTGTAACGACAAAGCACTGTCCCCTCCATGATGGAGGTAATACAATGTAATCAACTTGCCACCAGGTTGCTAGCTGGTCACTCCAGGGAATACTGCCTTATCAGGGGCTCAATGTTGGTCTCTGCTGTTGGCATATCTGGCACTCAGGCAGCAGCTGTAGCCAGGTCAACCTTGGTGAGAGGGAGTCCATGCTGCCTAGTCCATGCATAACCTCCATCTCTACCACCATGGCCACTTTACTTTGTTCAGGGGCCCATTGAGCAATGACAGGAACAGTTGGAGAAAGAGCTGACTCTCCACAGAATGTGTCACCCGATCTACTTGATTATTGAACTCATTCTTTGCTGAAATCACCTTTTAATGTGCATTTACATGAGACACAAGTACCTTCACATCCTTTATCCATTTGGAGAGATCCATCTGCATACTTCTTCTCCAAATGTCTTTTTCATTAATTTTCCAGTCATGTTCCTTCCAAGTCCCTGACCATCCAGCCAAACCATTAGCTATAGCCCATGAAACACTATATAATTGCACATATTGCTATTTCTTCTTCCAAGCAAAATGCACGACCATGTGCACTGACCTAAGTTCTGCCCTCTGTGAAGACTTTGCTTCACCAATGTCCTTCAGGATTATTCCAGAAATTGACTGTAATGCTGCAGCTATCCACTTCTGGGTGGTGCCTGCATAGCCAAGCCCTGGTCTTTGCTTCCTCAGTCAACTGATCATGGGGTACACCTTATGAAGCCATTGGTGCATGCTTGAGAATAGAAGGCATTGTACTAGGAGTAGGAACCATAGGCATTTGGGAAATATCTTCATGTAACTCGTTTGTGCCCTCAGGGCCTACTTGGGCCCAATTGAGTATATACCTATTCCGTTGGATTATAGATTGTTCTTGTGCACATCCTACTTTGCACCTCGGTGGGTCAACTCATGATAGTCAGCTCAGGTCGCTTGGTAACTTGGTGGTCCATTATCAAACGTTTGATTTCCACTAAAACTCAATAGCAGGCTTAGAGTTATCTCTGAAAGGGAGACTAGTTGTCTGCAGATGAGGGTAGAGCCTTGCTCCAAAATGGCCTCTACTATGATTCCCCTATCAGGGCCTGCCAGAGACTCCAAAGGGCATGTTGAGCCTTCTTTGTAAATATTTTGGGATTTTTTTGTATCTCTGATAATTTTCTACGAATGTATGCATCAGAGGTAGTTAGCATATAGGCAAAATTGCCAGGATCCTTGACCATGATCAATCTAGCATAGTTATTTCCCACTCCAGACATGGACCCCAAGGGACATACATTCAGACCATGCTGATAGCCCTCCAGAAAGAGCTGATGAGGGTTGGGTGACCCTCCATCAGTTTTTCCATTCTATTTTTAGATGGGAAACAGCTTCAAAGATAACTCTTGTAATAAACTTGAAAATTTGATGATCAGAGAAAAAAGCCTTGGATGATTTAGTCCAAGCTGCTAATTTGGTTCATTATATTTGGGAACAAGAAAAAGAAAGGAAAAAAGATAAACATCATGGAGTCATAGGGAATGGACAGCTGCCATGAGGGCCAGCTTAACAATGACCCTCCCTCCAGGAGATCACTCAAGTCTAAAAGAGTGCTTCCTCTGTAGGCAGAAAGGTCACTTCTGAAGGGAATGCCCACAGAGACATAAGCCCCAGAGGAGTCAATGCCCTGAGAACTGATCAGGGCCCAGGGCATTCTCTCCAATATCATGATGGGTCCCAGGGCTAACCATATTGGTTCCTGCCATGCCTATCCACTTATCAGAGTCTTGGTCAGTTCTACTTGTAGAGGATCAATAAATTGACTTCCTCGTAGGCAATGGAGCCTGATTCTCACCCTGTCCTCCCTCAGCCACCAATCCTAAATTTAACTACCATTCTGAGCATATCTGTCAAGCTCATAGAATGTTATTTTACCCAACCACTTTCTTGTTCATGAGATCTCCATTTCTGTTACTCTGTTTTTATATTGCCTGATGCTCCTGTCCCTTTTTGGGGAAAGGTTTACTGTCCCAGCTCAAAGTACAGCTGTTACTCCCCACAGAACAAAACTGCTGCCTGTCTTTAATAGAAACCAATACCTCCCCATCCATATAGACTGATGTGCCCACCATCAGAAGAGCTAGAACAGCCACACAT
>NW_008338715.1:307943-327516 GCF_000622305.1 Nannospalax galili | reverse complement strand
AATTTAATGCAATGGATATTATAAATGCAAATCTAAAGGCAGAATCCTGAGTTACATTAGCATCTTAGAATCTAGACAAAGAATGGAAAAAGTTTTGCCTCCAGATTTCCCAGACAAGATGATCCACTCATATTCCTGTATTGGTTAAAGGGTATGTATCTGTATTAGTCAGTGTTCTCCAAAGAAGCAGAACTGGTAGAATGAATTTATATGTATGGAGATTTATTAGTTTAGTTCACAGGAATAGAGTCCAAGTAGTTCAATAATGGCTGCAGCACACTGGAGAGGCTGAGGATCCGTAGTTGCTCAGTCCACAAGGCTGGATGTCTCAGTAGTCCCAATCCGGTGCTGAAGGTCTGACAAATTCCAAAATATCAGCTAGTCTTCAGTCTACAGCAGCAAGATGAACTCACCAGCGAGAGAGAAGGCAAGCTGCAAAAAGCCCCATGTTCTCCTGTGCCTTGGTCTTCCGGCTTTAGATGATCCAATCAAGAAGATCTCTTTCATTTCAGTTAATCTCAGATCAAATCAAGTTGACACCCAGGATTAGCCATCGCAGATTTAAAGCTGTAGTTTTCCCTTTAAGCACTGTTGAGTAAAAATGTATATATGTTATATTGAGTTTCATTCAGTAGAATAATTTTTCTAATTTGTCCAGAATTTTTTAAACAAAATGTTATTAAAATGTATTTTAAATAGTCTGTGAATTTGTGTTTGTGTTACAGTTGAATCCCGTTATGTCCAGAGACTACATTTAATTCTAAGCAAGGCATTTAAGACATATTGAGTCATTTGCTGAAATAACTAATCACCCATGTTGTAAAATGTTCAAATTATACTTGACCAAAACACGTTAAGTGGATAAGTGTGCTGTGGAGGAAGGATACAGATCCAATTTAGATCTTCTACACATCACTAAATTTCTCTCCACATTACTATGATTCACACAGAGGAATAGTAAAGTTGCTATTAAGACACAGTTTTCTATTCTTGTCTTCATTTATTTCAGGTTTTGTTATTAGGTACATATACATAGGAGTATTGATTCTTTTCATGAAGAATTATGTTAGTATTTCATATCATCAATATGAAATAAACTTTAGCTAGAAAAATAGGTATAATTACACCATATTGTTTTGCAGAATATTCTCTTTGAACAGAATGAAGTCACCCTCTTTATCTCTTTTGATTTGTTTTAGTTTGAAGTTGATATTGTCAGATATTAGAATTACAACTCCTGCTTTTTCTTAGTGCCATTTGCTTGGAATATTCTTTTCCATATTTTCACTTTAAGGTAGTGCCAATCCTTGAAAATGAGATGGGTATTGTTTCTTAATCCACTCATCAAGTCTGTGTCTTTTGACTGGGGAGTTTGGTCCATTGACATTTAAAGTCATTAATGAAAAATGTGTATTGAGTCCTGTTTTTTTTTTTTTATTTCTGTTTGCATTCTTGGAGTAACTCTGTGTTTCCACAGTTAAACCTTCATTAAGTTTCTTTCTGTCACCCCTTACGTATAGTCATTCCCTTCTCCTGCCCTTTGTATTACATCAAGAACTCTCTGAAGGGCTGGTTTTGGGGACATGAATTCTTTCATCCTTTATGTCATGGAATATTTTTCTTTCCCTTCGACTATAGTTGAAATTTTGGCTGGGTAAAGTAATCTGTGTTGGCATCTATGGTCATTCAGAGCTGCGAATACTTTGGTCCAAGCTCTTCTGGCTTTCATAGTTTGCACTAAAAAGTCAGCTGTAATTCTGATTCATTTTCCTGTATGTGTGGCTTGTTGTCTTTCTTTTGCAGCTTTCAGTATTTTCTCTTTGTTCTGTATGTTTAGTGTTTTTACTATGATGTGCCGTGGAGAGTTTCTTTTCTAGTCTTGTCTATTGGGGTGTTCTATGTGCTTCTTGTATTTGTATGGGCATGACTTTAATTTTGGAAAATTTTCTTCTACAGTCCTGTTGAAGATTTGGTCCATACTATTATCCTGAAATTCTTCTCATTCCTGTATGCCTATGATGCATAAATTTGGCCTTTATGTGGTGTCACACAATTCCTGCATATTCCATTCATGTGTTTTCTTAAATTTTTCATAATCTTTGCTTGAGTGGTCTAATTCATCCACTTTATCTTCAAGTCTTGATATTCTGTTTTCCATTTCAGTCATCCTATTAGAGAGACTTTTCCTGTCATTTATAATTGGCTTTTTGAGGGTTTCACTTCCTTCTTCATTTCAGCCTCAGCATTCTTCAATATTTCTAACTCTTCTGAATTCATTCAGAAGGTTGTCCCTATCTTCTTTCAGTTCTTTGCTTTCTTTGTGTGTTTTTAAATTCACTGAATCCTTTTGTCATGTTTATAATTGTTCTTTTGAATCCCATGTCGTGTGTTATCTCTAGGGTGTTCTCATTGTACTCCTCTGGAGGACTGTTGGTTCTTGGTGGGCATAGATTATTTGAGTTTTTCATACTATTATTTTTTTTCAACTTTGATATGTGGATTTCTTTTGTGGTTTGTGATTTTTGTTTGAGACTCATGCCTCCCTTTGTTGAGTTTAGGTCTGCTTCTGTTTGTAAATTGTATGTGCCTTCATGGTTTACTTGTTATGTATGAAAAGCTGGTTGGTCTAGGCTTCAGGTTCTTTCTTTTGATTTTATATTGGAGGGGCCAGATGGCCTTCATCCTGCTGCTCATGAGTTCCCACAGAGCCCCAAGTCAGATGACGATGAGATACTCTAAGGCTTACTCCTAAGGTCTGGATCCCACTAGTCAACAGGCACAGTACAATTTGGGAGGATTGTTAGGTACAGGAAGGATTCAGGACTCTCAGGCAGTCAGGAAAGGAGACTGGTCTCAGGAATCCAGGTTGTGGGTTGGGCAGCCAGTGATGAAGGCTGGTCTCAGCTATAGAAAGGCAAGGTAGGGGAGGGAGGAGGCTCAGAGGGCTTCAGGGGTCTAGACTGAGGAATTGGGTTGGTTTGAGTGCAAAGGATCAGGAAGTAGTGGAGAGTCTGGGCCAAGAGGGTACTCCAGAGGTCTAGGGTGACAAGAGAAGAAGTAGGTCAGCCAGTGCCCACACTAGTAGGAGAGATGGGGTGGTGGAGGTGGGGGAGGCGAATGAGGTTATGGGAGTCAATGTGCAGTGGGCATGGTCTGGTTTTGGTTAATATTCTCTTGATAATTCTCTATTGTTTTCTTATGCATTTTAACTTTTTAGAAAAAGTTAAATTGATGATCTAGAATTCAAATTCGTTTTTTAAAAGTTTTATTTATTATTTTTATTTTATATGTATGTGTGTATTGCCTGTGTGTAGGTAAGTGCACCTGTATTGTGCAATGCCTGCGGAGGACAGAGGAGGCTGTCAGATTCCCTGGAACTGGAGTTACGGACAGTTGTTAGCTGCCATGTAGATTCTGGGATTCGAACCTTGGTCTTCTGCAAAATAACCTGTGTTCTTAACTGCTAAGCCATCTCTCCAGCCCCCTCAAATTCATTTTAATAGTATAGTTTACTGTAAAATGATCTTGTCTGCAGGAAAATTAGTAACCTTGTAAAAGTATGCTGATTAAATGAGTTTTCTGCCTTCTATTTTTGACATGCCTTTATTACTATGTATACATATTACAGTATATTCTTATATTTCCTTTATTAAAAAATGATAACTTTGTTTCAAAGGAAATTTTAATGATTATTTTTGTTTGCTAACATTCCTATTTGTTTACTCTTCTGCTTTCTGTGTAGACCAAGTTTCCACCCAATATTTTATTTCTGCTTGGAAAACTTTCTTAGTGTGATTATGATTGTTGATATTTTCTTTATCACTTACACTGGAATGTAACATAAACCAAAGTTTAAGTAAGCTTACAGTTTTTTTTTTTTTTTTCTGTATTCTGAGTTGAGCTGAGAGCTAATTTGTCGTCCTCTTGCATAGAAGAACACATCTAATCTCATGTGCATGCCATGAAGTCCTCAATACACTGCTTTCTAACTTACCTCTGGATGCCATAGAGATAATTTCACTGTCATTGATTTTCAGCAGTGTTTTGCTTTTTGCCTTGATGTGGTTCTTAGATTAATGCATTCATGTTTTTCATAAATTAAATATTTTAAAATATCATTTGTTTAAATTTTAAATTATTTTTCTCCCCTCTGTTTTTGAGCATCAATAAATACATACTCCAATTTATATCCCAAATCACTGAAATTCTTTTCAGTGATTTTTTTTCTATATCATGCATTTCTTCTACTGCTTATGTTCAAGCTTAGTAATACTTTCTTTTCCAGTGTTTAATTAATACTAAATTCATTAAAATAAAATCTCAAATCTTTGCTATAGCCTTTTACTATACCACTAGCTCCTTTTTTAGATTTTTTTTCCATTACTGTCATTTTATGTTAATGTATTTCTTTTTAAATATTTATTTATTCTTTGGTAATTTCATACATAAATACAATGAACTTAGAGCATATACACTCTTCATTATTTTCCTCTTCTAACTCCTTTCTCATTCCATCAATCCCCTTCCCAAATTCATGTTTTCTCTCTCTCCTAATTTTGAAAATATAACCAACCAAATCCAATTTTTGCTGCTCATGTATACATGGGGATGGGTACCATCCAGTGGAGCATGGACAATCTTTCATGGAACACAGAATTGAAGAAAACTAACTCACATTCCCACAGAGTCCATCAACTCCTAAAGGGACCCTCAGCTAGGTGTGAGGTTTTTGCACCTCCATCCCTCTCCATGCTGGAGTGTTGACTGGCTTCATCTTGTCAGGTCTTGTGTCAGCAGCTGTAGTTTCTGTGAGTTCATGAATGTATGATACTCTCATGTTCAGAAGACATACATTTCAAAGCAATCTTTTCTGTCCTCTGATGCTTGCAACTTTTTCACCCCCTCTTCTGGATGTTTTCCAAGCCTTTGGGGTGTACATGATTCATGTTTCCCATTTAGAGTTGAGCACCACCCAATTACTTACTTTCTGGTCTTTGACACATTGTCTTTGTAATAATCTCTATATACAGAATAAAGAAACTTCTCTAATTAAGAGTAGGAATTGTACTACTCTATGGGTGTAAGTATTTATATTTAGAAGGTAGTTTGATACTATGCCCATTTAGCAAAATGATTTTACTATGGCCCATGACCTCTCTAGCTATAGGTTCTTGGTGTGGTTTACTATGCCAAGCATGATTTCACTACTATGGAATGGGCCTTACGTCCAAGTAGAAAGTTGTTGGTTACCTCTTAATATGCATGTCCTCCACTAAAGGGCATATCTTGCCAGGGAAGCCATCTTCACAGTTTTCAGTTATCAGGTCTTGATAAGAATATTGATGTTTTCTTCTCTCCTAGAAACCTCCAAGAGCACCTTCCAGCACTATGCAAGATAGTCCTCAAAAAGGATGCATCCAAGCCAGTACCAGGTTGATTTCTTGATGTCCTATGATGAAAGTGTGTAGTGCCTTTGACAATATGGTCTTATCATCAAGGTCTGATGGTCTGATGGTCTAATGTCCAATGACATTAGCTTGGACCATTTTGTCTGCCCCTTGAAACCCCTGACCAAGAACTCAACAGGGAGCATCCCACAACTTGCACTGTTTTTTTTTTTTTTTTTTTAACTTGGTAATCTACAGATTCTGGAGAAGTATAACATTTCCATATTTTTAAATGCCTCCAAATCTCTGTAATATTTATCATAGCCTTATTAAAGACTTATTTACCTAAATCTATACTTTTTCTTTCTTTTTTTTTTTTTTTTTTTTTTTAAACAGGGGGTCTCTGTAGCAACAGCTGTCCTGGAACTCGCTATGTAGACCAGGCTGGCCTTGAACTCACAGAGATACACTTGCCTCTGCTTCCCAAGTGCTGGGACTCCAGGCATGCACCACCATGCCCAGGAAACTCTATACTTTTATAGATTTCACATCTGTTTTAACTGAATGATTTTCTTTCCTTTGAGAAAGGAAACAGACACTTTTAGTTTATAAATTTTTCCTTGTCCTCTGCTTGTGTATTAAGTTTTGATTGAACGCTAGACATTGTCACTATGTACTATTGACTCTTACATATAAAGTGTATTAGGTACTGTTATGATATCATCTACTTTGTATTTTGATTAGATTTATTTGAATATTTTTTAAGCTTATGGGAAATTTTCAACCATTTTTACCTATATTTTAAAATTCCACTTCTAATGGCTGCTTCATAGCTCTACATAGAAGACCTGAGTCTACTCAGCCTACTGGGAAAGTGTACGCATTAGGTCTTTATTAATCAGATTACTATCAGGCATTTCCTACTAGTTAGTGAATACCAGAAATTTCCAGTATATTGTTTTCTTGTTCCTATGGATCCAGTGACAGGAAACTTCACCCTCTATATGTGGATAAATGAGATATTTATGCAGATTTTGGACCTTTCTGCACACAAATCAAATATTCTGTTCCATGAAGTAAATCTACCCTTTTGTTACCACATGTTTATTTATACATCCTTAGTTAGGAAAAATAAATCTGCCCTTCTTAGCATATCATTAAAAGCACGAAAGAAAATATATAAGTAAAAAATGGATGTAGGTCAGAAAACTAGAAAATTAAATACCTTATATAATTTGTTTCTCTTTTTTCAGGTACCAAAAGCCAGAAAATTACTTTGAATATATTTCTCCTTTTATTAAGTTGAATGATAAATCAGAAATAATATAATACATTTAGCTAAAGGAAAAGTTCATTTCATTATGTTTTTATTTATATATTATGATATTTTTAAAATTGTTCCTTTTTAAAATATTTTTTACTCCTTTTAAAATTTCAAGCAATATATTTTGATCACATTCAGGCCTCATTCCCATCTCCTCTCAGACCCATTCCAATTCCCTCCCCTCACTCTTTCTTCGTGTATTCTATTTTATTTTAGTTGTATTGTTTCCAGTTTGTATTACTGAAATGACTTTGGTATGGGTCCATCCCCTGAAGCATTTGCAAATATCCAATGTCACAGCCCTAAAGAACACTTACTCTCCTCTCCCAGAAGCTATCAATTGTCAATAGTTCATTGGGCTTTCTTGCCCACCCCCTTGATCCACGCTGAGATTTTGTCTGGCTTGGACTTTTGAAGATCTTGTACATAGTGCCACAAGTACTGTGCATTAATAAGTGTAAACATACTATTATGTCTGGAAAACATTGTTTTCCTGTATTCATCTACCATCTCTCACTCTACAGTATTCTCCCCTTTCTACAGTTATCCTTGAAGCCTTGATCCTTAGAAGAAGAGAGTGTGAAGCAGACTTTTTTCTATTTTAGTTTTTTACTAGCCTGTGGTGTTAGGTCAGTGCAGCCACTATCAAAACCAGTGTGGGGGTCTCAAAAAGCTAGAAATAGATGCACCACATCATCCATTATAGACCACTTTTATGAATATACCTAAAGATACATATATCTTACCATAGAAATATGTGCTCATCCATGTCCATTTCTTCTCTATTCTCAAAAATCAGGATGAAAATAAACTAGATGCCCATCAATTGATGAATGGATAATGAAAATATGGCACATTTGCACAATAAAATATTTTTCAGCTGTTAAGAAAAGTGAAATCACAAAATTCACAGTTAAATGGATTGAATTGGAAACAATCATCCTGAGGCTATCCAGACTCAGAAAGACACATGTAACATCTTCTTTCTCATATGTAGATGCTGCCTTTGAATCCTTCGATACATGTGTTTCAATTGGAAAACCCAAAGAGGTCAGGACAATATTTACAGGCCATGGGGGGAGGCTTCAGGGTAGTGGAGATAAAATACAGTGATATAAAAGGGAGCGAATAATAATGGAATAGGAATGGTTAAATGGATGTGGGATGGGAGGACAGGTAGAGGAGAGAGTATAAGGAGTTATAAGTAATACTAAAGTCCTTTTCAAAAAAACATATGGAAACCTAGAAGCTTTCTTAAGTATGTACATACACATACATAAAGAGATTAAATAGTTTTACCCATAATTTGGGGAGGTACCCCAACAAGAAAATAATTGTTCCTGTTAATGTATTTGTTAGTCACATTTGGTGTCACAGTTTGTGTTCACTAGACAAAATGTAGAGATACCTGAGAAGAGGAAATCACGATTGAAGGCTTATATCTTTCAGATTGGCCTGTAGCTATGTTTGTGGGGCAGTTTTCTTGATTACTAATTGACTGAAGTAGTGCCCGCCATTGGCAGTGCCATCCTTAGGCACGTGGGCTTGGGCCTTGTAACAAAAACAGCTGAGCAAATCAGAGGAAGCAAGCCAGTAAGCAGAATTTCTCCATGGTCTGTGCTTCAGTTTCTGCCTTCAGATTTCAGCCTTGATTTTCTGTCCTGATCTTCCTTGAAGATGTTTAGTGAAAAATAAGATGAAATAAACCATTTCTGCCCAAGTTGGTTTCAGTCTGTGTTTTATCACAATAACAGAAAACATTCTAGACAACTGGGTAGTCTTAAGTTCTTAAATAAAATTGATGTTTGAATTTTAAGGATGTATAGTGATATGCATTTTCTAATTTTTATATGAATGAGGTTTGTTATTCTCTTAACAATTTCATTTTTATGTAAAGGTGTTTGATAGAAGATTGTCAGTTTTACTGAATATGACATATTCAAATATTAAGTTTAATGTTTTGCTCCTATTTCAAGAAATTATTTCTTTTAAAATATACCTTATTTATTTTATTTTCTTGGTATGAGGATATTGCCTGAATGTGTAAATTCACCCATGTCATTCAATGTCTATGGAGGTCAAAAGAGGATGTTGGCCGACTCAGAAAAACAAACGACGTATGTTCTCCCTCATATGTGGATCCTAGCACCAAATATTTTTAAATTCCAGGTCCTTTTAACAAGATGATGCTATACAGCAGTCCCTTCTGCATGAAATAACTAACCACCATCATGACTTAAGCTGAGCCTGATCGCTAAACATTATCACAATTGGGCTTGTTGATGGGTGTGCTCATTCATTAAAGAAGGGCCAAGCAGAATACTCACCAGAGTACACAGCCACTCTTCCCAGCCAACTGTATGTAATTTGGCCTTAATCACACATGGCCTCCTGGATTTGGGGAGGGCTAAAGTATACAATCTGGGGAAGGCTAGGAAGAGAATGCATGGCCCATGCTGTGTAAAGACTTTCCGGTGTGCATACCCTCAGGTCATACATATACCTCAGCAACCCCTCAGTTATCTTGGTAAGTAAGCTCAGTAAATTTATTGGTTACCCAGTAAAACTTTAATTAAACATTGGCTTGGCACTAGAACCTTAAAGAGGAATAAGCATTGCTTAGGATCCCCAGGAAAAGAATTCACACAACAGATGGAAAATTTATTTGTTAATGCTATTATGTCTTATAATTATTAAAAAAAAGAAGAAAATAAGAGTGTAAAAGATGTTAAAATGATACGAGACTGGAGATATTTTCCAAAATAGACAGAAAAAATGAGAAATCCTAAGAAAGTAATGAAGGTCTGTGTAAGTTTGTTATAATATATAAAGGATGAGACAAAAATAATGTAGACATAATCTTAAAATTTCTTTGGTCATAGTTTACTCAACTAAATTAAAGAACAAAATATATATTTAGTAAAGGTTTACTTGAGAATATTTGTTTTTTTCACCTAAGCCTTATTGACATAGCACATGATAATTAAAAATATCAGACTAGTGGAACTAACATTATTGGATGTTTAACAGCCATAGTTTGAGGCCTATACTACTGCAGTCAGAGGGAATTAAAAGACAATTTTTGCCCCTTACTCTCCAAGGTCAGCTAAGTTCCAGGGGACTAGGGAACATCTCTCAAAAGGTCCCGTAACTGTGGTGAGTCATCTGTCTTCTTGTTCAGGGAGGCCATGGAGAACCCACGAGATGGACTTGAGCCAGTGTCCAGTCTACTAAGAGGAGGGTCAACTCAGAGGAAAAATCTCATTCATGCTTCCAAGTGAAGCAAGACATGGTTGAGCAGGACCTTTGATTTATCTTCACATAGATGGAACTGGTAAAAGAAAGGAGTCAGGAGCTTCTCCCAAGCCCATGTGACCACTGAGGAACAGATCTTCAAATGACCTTAAGTGTAAAAATAAATTGACTTATTTGAGCCAAAATGAAAGTATAACCAAAGAGTAAAGTCATCAGTATATTTCTTTAAGCGTTCAAGGGATTATACTTCCCAGATTTTAGTCTTAAGTCTATATAAGAAATTATTTAGACAATTATTTCTCATTGATGATTTTGTTCCTAACCAGAAAGTCCTGCTCGGTTGTAAAATTTCAACCAGCTATTGTTGAAAGGGAGACAACCAGCTATTGTTCTACAATGATGGAAACATTTGTTTTCTCCCCCTATCTAGAAGCCTTTGAGATGGAACTTCCACTAATTCTACCCATTCCAACAGCTATCAAAATACCTGAAAGCATATCCTGAATCCATCACTCTAGTGTCCAGCCTTGAAAGACAAAAGAAAAATGAGGAGGAACCCAATACAGGGATCCTTTTGGAAGCCCTTGTCAAGAACTTCCAGTGGACTCTCTTAAGAACATTTGAAAATTGCCCTGCTTTTTTTTCTAGTTCCCTGTCTAGAACTTATAATACTAATTGCTTTTTCCTTTACTTCTCCTTCACATATCCTATTCATGATTCAAGCCTTTTTTTTCACCCTAGAAATAAGAATTATGTAATTTGGGAGTCTTTTAGATAGATCGACTGAAGGGGTACTCCAATTGCCTCACAGTGTGTCCATGTTCAGCATGGAAGAAGTCAGAGCAGTTTGCATCCCAATTCCCTATTGGCAATTTGGGGAACCTCTTTAGAAGATGGTGTGAAAAAAATAGGAGGTAGGAATTTGCTAGGCAGTTAGGATAAAAAGACTCCAAAGAAAAGTAACTAGCTTCTTGGCTAAAAGTGACATTGTCGTTGGGCCTCTTAGCAACATACTCTGTTCCAAAGGCCAAAAATGTCAAAAGTATTTGGGAGTTTTTAACTAATCCTTAAAATATTTTAAGGTTACCTCTTCAAAGGGGGGAATGTTAGAGTAGACAAAAGCCCCATAAAAAATTAATAAATCAGAGAAGAAGAAATGATTCATGAAGTTATCAGAAAAAAAGTGATGGGGAGATATGAACAGAGTTGGGGGGGGGAGTAAGCATGGATTTTACCAAAACAACTTATATGCATGTATGAAATTCTCAATAAATTATTTATTTAAAAAAAAAGAAAGGAGGGTGTTGGGTCCCCTTGAACTGGGGTTGTGGACAGTTGTTAGCTGCCATGTGGTTGCTGGGAATTAAATTGGGTCCTTGGCAAAGCAGCCAGTGCTCTATCCAGCTCCAGGAAGTTATTTCTGAAGCAGGATTATCAAGAAATTATTCTATGCATTCTCAAAGTATATTAATTTTTAAGTGAATTAATGTTTCCATTCTACCTGAATCCTATCTTAATGAAATATGTAGTGAAGTAGTGTCATGATTATTTTAATTATACCATTTGGATTCATCTATTAAGATAAGCACTGCTTTGTGATTTTTACCATTTCTATACCTTAACTCTTGATGTGTGTTCAGACATGTTTATGGGTTTTGTACCGTGTTGCTCTGATTCATTTATCTATTCCTCTTCCAAAGTAATACAGTCTCAATGCTACGTTTGGTAACTGGATACATAAGAATTTCACCCTGTCTTTTATTCACTTTAAAAATTTGCATTTGAGGTAACTGTTCACTTGGTGGCGTTTTTCATACAATTTTTATAGAAATTTAAAAAATTGACTGTCCTCATTGACCCCTGTTATTTCCCTTTTGAATTGTTCCTTTTCAGTGCTGGTTTACCTGTTTTGACCTTCTTATTTCACATGTTCTATTACTTGGTCTCCACTCCACATGTAACTCTTTTTTCCCCTCTCACATGGCTCTTTTGTTTTTCAATTGAGCTTTTTAAGTTTCATACATTTCCCACTCAAATCCAAACATCTCCATCAATGATGCCTCCCGCATCCCCCCACTGAACCCTATACACTCTGCCATATATGCAGAGTCAAATTTATTCAGGTGTTTGTACCCAAATTTCCTTCAGTGTAAATGAGTCCACTGGAGTCTAGTCAGTCCATCCAGTGGCCATATATAAGTTATCCTCTCCCTTACCCAGCAGCAATCAGTCTCAAATAGTTCTCAATGTAATGCTGGCCTGCCACCTATTTCTCACCTCCTTTTTGGGCTCTTATTTAATTGAGCTGAATTGGGTCCCTGCACTTGAAGCCACAGCTGCCACAGGTTCACATGCACAATCCTCCAGTGGCCTGGGAGCCTCCACTTCCCTGTGTTTATGAACCAGCCCTTGCTCTTACAATCTTTCTACCTCCTCTTTCACAATCTTCCCTGAGCCGGGCATCGGTGAGGTTCCATATACGAGTCCCAACCTACACACTACAATCATTTATTCTTCAAAACTTGGCCAGTTGTGGCTTTCTGTGTGCATTGCACTTTGATGTACAAGGAAGCCTCACTGGTGAGACTCGAGGGGTGCATCAGCCTTCTCTCCAGCCCTTATTCCACTATGTTCCATAAGCCTTAGTTGTAGAGATTATTCTACTGCAGATGGGTCACCTAAAACTGGATATCTCCCAGGAGTGTATTCAGTGTGCCTGACCAGATGTGCAACTCTGCAGTAGCCTCCATCTGTTGCAAAAAGAAGCTTCTTTGATATGTGCTGTACAGCATGCTTGTCACTCTAAGGGAGGTCCCATCTATCTGGCACTGCATTCCCTGCCAAACAGCTCCCAGGATACACATGCATTAATGTTCAGACACTCTATGTGCATTTCTCATAGGGTTTCTAGGGTATCACTTTTCCTTCTCGGTTTCCTAGCTGCCCCAAGATTCACTCATCTCCATTCTTTTTTCCTCCTGTCAGGCTTCCTTCCTCCCTCCCTCCTTAGTCATAGTGCCCCTTTTGTTATCCCACCTCCCAACTCCAGCCATCATGTGGCTCTTTGTAATTTCTCAACATATAACACACTTGCTCCTCTGCAAATGCTCCTCCACATGTATAAAAACTAGAAGCCAAAAACTGAAAATGAACAAAAGATGTGGTATTAATATTTGAGACTTCTATTTTGAAATCATATTTTGTTTTTCCTTATCAAATTGATACAATGTATTTTGATCATATTTAGACCCACCCCTCATTTTTCACATTCATTGTTTACTATTAGCTTGAAAGTTCAGTAAAGCTGTATTTAATATATTATTATTTTATTTGCTATTATTGTCATGAACAGGAAGAAATATTTACTTATTGTTTGTAACCTTTGTTTGATCATATATATATGCTTGTATATATAATTTTTGTGTTGTATTAGATATGTAAGTATATGATATTGGATAAGTTCTTGTAGACTAACAACTATTTTATTTTATAATATGCTAAGAACAAAAGAAATTCCAGATATCACTAATTATAACATTAATTCTAGATCTGAAAATCTCAAGCTTATTTACACAATAAAACAAATATTCATTAGATACTATGTGCTCAGAATAAGATGTGGCAGACAATGACTGTGCTATTAAGACTGATGTGGAAGGAAGATGTTTAGAATGAGTAAATACATTGGAAGAGACTTCATTGAAATGGTTCAGATTTTCCAGCTGAAAATTAAAAACCAAGATAGCTGGTGAATATTCTAGGAAAAAAATGTACCAAGAAAGCTACATGAACATGACTGGGGTAGAGCTACTATATGGAGAGCTCTGTGAAGATAGTTGAGAGGCATAGGGTAAGGCCAATGGTGAAGGTATGGGGTATGTAAGTGAAACCACTGGAGAATTTTGAGCTATGAAGCTAAATTCCTTGAGTTTAGAATGTTTTTTATGTTGAATCAAAGAATTTTTCACATTTCTAAATCATCATTCCAAGGTAAAAAGTTTTTCAAACAAAATTCTGTTATAATGTTAAAATGTTTTGGTTTCAGAGACAAGCCATATTAGCTAGCATATTGCAATCACATTAAGGACATCACAAAACAGTACTCTAAAACAAGTGTATGCATCTCATATTATGCAGCTTTGTTTTTACCTTTAACAAATGAGGAAATTGTATGTACACCAAAAAATGCACAATATTTTAACTGTAGTCCAAAAGAACCTATATTTCTTGTAAAATCAGTGTATACTTAGTTTGTTAATTATACTTGCTTTGTTCCTTAATTTTTGTTTATTTTGATAATTTACTTGAAAAGAATATCTGAAATTTATTTTGTCTTGTTTCTTCTTAAGTTCTGTAATTTATGCTGCATACACACACACAAACACACACCTATGTTTTCTTATACATGCTGCCATACCCAGATATCAATATCTTATAATAATTAATTTTAGCTTATTTTCCATCTTAATTTTCTTTTTTTTTTTAAATTTGATTTTTATTGAATTTTTGTGTATTTCATACTGAACATCTCAATCAATCTTACTCATCTTTATATCTCCTTCCCCACTGGCACTCTCCAGAGTTCCCCCACTGGAATTCATAGATTCTATTATTTATATTAAGGTCTATTGTGTCAAGTTAGTGTCCCCATACACTTCTCAGGGCAAGTTCATCTACTGAGGTCTACTCAGCTTACCTAATGTCCCTCACTTTAGGAAGATCAGCTCTTCCTCACCTAGTAGTAATCAGTTGCCAATATTTCTCCACCTAACATTGGGGTCTGTTCAGAAAACTGAAGTGGACTTGGGAATTGTTAGTTTCTAACTTAACTAAATTGTTCCCCAATATCACCATAGAATTCTAAACCTTCATGTCAATCTCTACTAGGTAGAGAATAAAAATATCTAGCCTCAAATATATTCTACAAAAATAATGTATCAGAATGAAAAGTGTGCTTTAAAAACAGTAATCCAAATACTTAATAAAGTCCAATATTGCAGATAGACTCTATTCACAGCATGCTCTAATTTTGAAATTAACAGTGAATCAAAGGAAACTATTAGCTTCTGTGGAATATCTGTTCTTAATAAGTATCATGCTGCTTAATGCTGAAAATTCTATTGTCCTCCTAATATGTTTATCAGTTTTTATAGGATCAAATATAATAGCATGTTCAAAAGATAATTATTTGAATAAACATTTATAGAGAATTATTTTGACATTGTCAACTCTTTTGTCCAATATAACTGTTTAACTTTCTGAGCTTCTTCCATCGCTCAGAGAAGGAAAACAAGGTCCAGGAATCTTGGAATAAA
This sequence comes from Nannospalax galili, assembly GCF_000622305.1. NCBI lineage: Eukaryota > Metazoa > Chordata > Mammalia > Rodentia > Spalacidae > Nannospalax > Nannospalax galili. Next base: position 312,235 of record NW_008338715.1, on the reverse strand, counting down.
GTCAGCCTCTATGACCCCCTCACAATATGTTGAGCCATTCAATAAAGGTTCATATTTCCCAGATTTTTTGTTCATAAACATGCTTCTATCTGTTAAATTTGGGAAACATTATTAGTTTCTTGTGGTATTGACTTATTTAATTATTTTTGTGGAGAATATGCACATTTTCAGGGCAAGCATTTTTAGTCAGGCAATTAAGAGACTACTGTTTATTCTCATATTATCATGTTATTTAAATGCAAATGATAATACTATTGTAGTGTAAATAAATTCTCTCACTAGGAAAATGATAGATGTAAGAAGAGAACATTTGGGCAAAGTAGGTATACTTTAGGAGATAAAAAATGATTATATCCACATTTTTGTCCACTAAATGAGAAGAGAGAAAGTAATAATACAATATAAGTCACATAATTTTTTTTGGTCTTTTGATAAAATATTGGCATGAACATTATAGGCGTAACCAACTATATTTGATTTCAAACCTGTTCCAAAAGGAGAAATTCATGTGTAATATCATTAACTCACCTACAAATCATGGATAGCTATTTCATGGGCTCTGGGGGAGAATGTAATATTATTGTTATACTAAGTGAACAAAGTAACACATTGTGCCTTATGTTCTTTTTTTAATATATTTAATAACCACATGATTAGAAAAAGCATTCCTTTATAACATTAACATATTCAACAACAATTTCCAGAGCAATGATACATCTCTTTCAAAAGTGGCTGTGAATTTTTAGGTTCACAGTTGAATTAGCAAAGTTATACAATATTGAATTGAGTATAAACCCTGTAACACAAAATTGAATGAGTTTTTAACCTTTAAAAACTATCTCCATTTCATTTTAAAATATACTGTTTACTACAAAAGACTCATTTTTAATGCTACTAACACTTAGATGTTTACACATGTGTCTCTAATTACTACATATCTGATTATAACCAGTCACAGTCAGTTACACTCAGATCCTGGCACCTGAGTATGCATATAAAGTCATCAGGTAGATTTCAATAGTAATGTTTATCACCTCTACTAATTAACATGAAGTAAATTTTTATGCTTCTTTCTCAAACATAACTCATTTTTAATTTGTTGATATTTTTGTGTGTTTATCATATGGAACATCCCAAGCAATCTTACTCATCTATATACCTGGTTCCCAAATGGCACCATCCCATAGCCACCCCACCCCCACTGGAGCCCATATACTCTATCATCCCAGTTACTGTTCACCGTGTTGTCAGCACCCCCAGCCATTCCCCAGTGCTTGTCCATCTGCTGAATCTAGTCAGCCTATCTGGAGATCCTTGTTTTAGGAACATCAGCTCCTCCTCATCTAGCAGCAATCAGTTGTCAATATTCCTTTAGATAAGATTGGGGTGTGCTGTTCATTTTCGAAGTTCTATGCTGGGTTACTGTCTGGGAGGCTCTTGGGCACCCTGGCCAACAATTTAAAGGAAGGTATCTCCTGTCTGGCATTGTTTCTTGTTATGTAGCCTTTAGCTATACATATGGACTCTTAAAACACTCTATTGACCCCTTTAATCTTTCGTTATACTTTCCATTTGGGCGTTTAAGGCCATACAGTTGGCCCAGATAAACCAATTTATTTTTCCTCTTCAGGCCATTTGAGGATCTCTTCCTCAGGGGTCACATGGGCTTGGGAGGAGGCCCTGGCTCCTATTTTCTTTTTTAGCCAGTTCTGTCTATGTGAAGATAAGTCAAAGGTCCTGCTCAACCATGGCTGGCTTTATTTTGGAAGCATGGAAGAAATGTTTCCTCTGTGTTGATCCTCCTCTTTCTAAACTGGACACTTGTTCAAGTCCATTTGGTGGGGTCTCCACAGGCTCCTTGATCAATAGGACAGGTGACTCACCATAGTTACAGGACTTTTTGAGAGATGCTCATAGTCCCCTGGTACTTTGTCTACCTAGGAGGAAACAGAGCAAAAACTGTCCTTTAGTCTCTCTGACCAAATTAGTATAGGCCTTATAGTATGGCTGTTAAACATCCAAGAAGGTTAGTTCCACCAGTCATGTGCCATGTGGATAAGGCTTGGACAAAGACCAAATGTTCTCAAATAAACCTTGCCTAGACAGATATTATATTCCTTGATCTAGTTGAATGTATAATTTGTCAGTAGATTTTTGGATTAATATGGTTCCCTCTGGTTTTTTAAAACTAGCTAGGTTTTATTTATCTTTCACATTGTCTAACCCTTCCACCATGATTTCCCCAATTTGGGTGCCCCCATTTTCCATTTTTCCCATTGCTTGCTTAATAATACCCTTCTCCTGTGCTCCCACCTCTCTTGAGCTCCTTCTTTCCCTTTATCCCCTAGGTTCCTTGTATAACTTTCCCTCACCACTTCCTTTAAAATAACCCCATTTTTATCCATATCTCCCTTGTTAACGCCTGTTTCCCACTGTGCCTCATTTTCAGATTCTTCCTTTTCCTTTACCTCCCTGGTTCCTTTCATCACCCTGGTTCGTGTAGTTATGTCTGAATACATAATCACTTATCAGGATTTGGTGCTAGGATCCACATATGAGGGAGAACATACTTCGTTTTGTATTGTTTTTTTTCTGAGTCTGTGTTACTTCATTTAGTACAACAGTTTCTAGTTCCATCCATTTACTTTCTAATTTCATGATTTCATCTTTCTTTACTGCTGAGTAAAACTCCATCATATAAATTAACATTTTCATTATGCACTTTTCAGTTGAGGGACACTTAGGTTGCTTCCAGCTCTTAGCTATTGTGAAAAGAGCAGCACCAAACATGGAAGTACAAGTGTCTCTGCAATAGGATGAGGTCTTTGGGTACATGCCAAGGAATGGTATAACTGGGTCAATGGTGGGTTCATTTGTAGTTTTCTAAGAGTTCTCCACACTGCTTTCCATAGGGTTTGAGGAGGTTTGCAGTCCCACCAGCAGTGGATGAGTGTTCCCATTTTGCCACATCCTCTCTAACATTTGGTATCATTGTTCTCTTGGTCTTAGCCAGTCTGACTGGGGTAAGATGAAATCTTAGAGTGGTTTTAATTTGCATTTCCCTAATTACTAGTGATGTTGATCAACTTTTAAGATGTTTCATAGCCATCTTTACTTCTTTTCAGAACTCTCTGTTCAGCTCCTTAGTCCATCTTTTAATTGGGTTACTTCTTGTCTTGATTCTCTGTTTTTTGAATGTTTAACCTCTGTTAGATGTGTCACTGGTGAAGGTTTTCTCCCATTCTGTGGGTTTTCTCTTCGCTTCCTTGGCTGCTTCTTTTGAGGCACAGAAGCTTTTTAGTTTAATGAGGCTCCATTTGTTGATTCTTGACTTTGTTTCCAGAGCAATTGATGTCTGATTTAGAAAATCCTTTCCTACACCTACATCTTGTTGGTGATGGCCAATGTTTTCTTCTAATAATTTCAGAGTTTCAGGCTTTATATTGAGGTCTTTGATCCATTTGGAATTCACTTTTGTGCAAGGTGAAAGATAGGGGTTACTTTCATTCTTCTACAGGTGGAGATCCAGTTTTGCCAGCACCATTTGCAAGAACATGCTGTCTTTACTCCAGTGAATGTTCTTGGCACATTTGTCAAATATCAGGTAGCTGGAATTGCATGTACTCATATTTGGGTCTTCAATTTTGTTCCATTGACCTATTGGGGTCTATTTTTTGTGCCAGTATCATGTTGTTTTTATGACTATAGCACTGTAATACAGTTTAATGTCTGGTATAGTAATCCTCCAGATTTGCTCTTAGTACTCAGTGTTGCTTTGGCTATCTTGCTGGCTCCAAGAGTTCTGTCGTTCTTGGCAAGAGTGCTGTTTGACAGAGTTCCAGCCAAAAGCCAATGATCTCTACACTTTTGGTAGATATCCCTTCCCCAGTTACTCCTGGGTTTGTAATTTGTATAACCTTCTCTTCTTTAAGTATTGTGATAACTAACTCATGATGGAATGGAAAACTAAACCAGGGAAATCTCTGCCCTTAGCAGTATTATTATGTTACTAAAACAAAACGAAAGTAATAAGATAGACGACTTCCTCCTATGACTATGACCTCCTTTGAACCTGCATTTGTGATTAATAATGAGGTCTGGTTTCCCCCAAAAGGAAAAGATAGCATGCAATAGATGCCCTGCTGCCTTTTACAGGAGTTTATAACTTTAACCCTAAAGGAGGAACTATTGAGACTAAAGTTAGGTATGAGGAAAAACTATTTGGCTTAGGAAAACTCCCTCTTGGATAGAAAGATTAGCTAGGTCAGTTTAAAGCTGGTGGTGCATGAACT
>NW_008338715.1:289456-307748 GCF_000622305.1 Nannospalax galili | reverse complement strand
GCTACTGAGGTCTACTCAGTCGATCCCGTCCCTATTTCACCCGTATACCTTCCTCAGGATGTGAGGTCCACTGGCCACTTGGACCACACGGGAAGCGTATGAGGGACAGCGAAAGCCAGGGTGTCCGCGAGTCGGCGACGGAGGAATAGCGCCCCCCGGGGAGACTGGATCACAGGATTTAGTGTTACAGCTCAAGACAAGTGACTCAGCTCAGATCTCAGTGATTCAGCTCCAGCTCCGACTTTATTGGGGTAAAACTAGGACTATTTATAGTGTAGAGACAGCAGAAGAAGCCTTAGCTGATAGGTACTTTTAGGATGCCTCATTTACATAGGGCGGTGGGCTTCTATCAGGCTATCAGACAACGCCTGATTAAAAACCTGGTAGCTCCTGTGCAAGAGGGCATGTATTTGTGGTGAGCACTTTAAAAGAAGAGTCAGGGAGGATGCCAGGAAGGCACTCTGCTATGAAAGGAATCTGCAGCACATAGTTTCCGAGCTCGTGAGCTATCCGGACGTGAAGAGACGTCTACTTGCATAACAGAGGACCCCAACATAATCATATTGCTCAAAGAATACAAAACATTTGGGAAGAAATAGCAAAAGTGAGAGGAAAAAGATAAATTGGAATATTGGTTAGACAACAAATAAAAAGAGTTGGTTATTTCCATTCCCATGAGAAAAATAATTTTCTCAAATATACACGCCTACCTGTAAATATTAAATTCAAAGAATTAAAGAGCAAATGGGGACTGGCCGTCTTACACTTCTATGGTAAAATAGAAACCATAAGGCTATAAAGAAAATAATAAAGACATTGCTTGGCCATGTTAAGAAAAGGTTAAGCATTGAACTTTGTACTTTCCTTTTACTGTAATTATTGAAAAATATTGTGCACTAGAAATATTGTGCAAACTCATGGTTTGATTTATGGTCTGATGATTTACTGCTATTGTAAGCTTTCTAATTATAAATAAAGGTTATAGAAGACTGTTTTTTCAGAAGTAGAGAGAGAAAAGAAAAAGAAAGAATATATTCTGGCTGACCTCTCCCGAGTGGGTCAGTCAACAGCCTCTACTAGAACTGCAATTGTGGTTTCTGGTATAGTCATTTCTACCACCACAGTTACCCTCACCCCTTCAGGCCCCAGACTCAGCTGGAGCTGGACTCTAGCACTATCTGAGGTCTTTTATGCTCCCATATGAATCTTAGGATGGTTTTGTTCCAACTCTGTGAAAAATGTCATGGGATTTTGATTTACATTGCATTGAATCTATAAATGGCTATTGGTAGGATGGTCATTTTCAAATTCTTCCATGGGAGGTCCTTCCATCTTCTGATGTCTTCCTCAATCTGTTTGTTATTTCTTATTTTTTGTTTTTGTGAGACAGGTCTCCCAGTAGCTCCAGCTGTCCTAGAACTCACTCTGCAGACCAAGTTGGCCTTGAACTCACAGAGATCTTCCTGGCTCTGCCTCCCAAGTGCTGGGATTAAAGGTGTGCGCCACCATGCCCAGTCTCTCAATCTTTTTTCAATTTCTTTTATCAAACATTTAAAATTTTCATTTTAGAGGTCTTTAATGTCTTTGGTCAGGTTTATTCCAAGATTTTTTTTTTTTTAGCTATTGTGAAGGGGGGGGTGTTTCCATGTACTCTTCTCTGATTGCTTGTTATTGGTATGTAGAAAGGCTATCGACTTTTGTAGGTTAATTTTGTAACCTGCCACTTTACTGAATGAGTTAATAATATCTAGGAGTTTGCGCGTGGTATCACATCATGTGCAAAAAGAGATAATTTGATCTCTTCTTTTCCAAGTATTACTCCTTTAATTTCCTTCTGTTGTCTTATTGCTCTTGCAAGAGTTTCAAGCAGTATGTTAAAAAGGAGTGGAGATACTGGAGAGCCTTGTCTGGTTACTGAATTCAATGGGAACACTTCCAGTTTTTCTCCATTTAGAATGATGTTGGCTGTGGATTTGTTATATACGACTTTAATTATGTTGAGATATGTTCCCTCCAGTCCAATTCCCTCTAGGACTTTGAACATAAATGCATGTTGAATTTTGTCAAAGGCCTACTCTGCATCTATTGAGATGTTAATGTGGTTCTTGTCTTTGAGTCCTTTTATATGATTTATGACATTTATTGACTTATGTATATTGAACCATCCCTGCATCTCTGGAATAAAGCTAACTTGATCATGGTGGATGATCCTTTTGATGTGTGTCTGTATGTGGTTTGCAAGTGTTTTGATGCACATTTTTGCATTTATGTTCATTAAGGATATTGGTCTATAGTTTTCTTTTTTGGTTGCATCTTTACCTGGGTTTGGTATTAGAGTGATGGTACCTTCAGTGAGGAATTTGAAAGTTCTCACTCCATTTCTATCTTTTTGAATAAATTAAGTAGTATTGGGTGTAGATTTTGTTTAAATGTCTTGTGGAATTCTGCTGTAAATCAATCTGGTCCTGGGCTTGCTTTAGTCAGGAGGTTTTTATATTGCTGTTTCAATTTACTTACGTGTTATGGGTATATTTAAGCTGTTAATCTCTTCTTGCTTAGTTTTGGTGGTTCCAATGCTTTTAGAAACCTTTCCATTTCTTTTAGGTTTTCAAATTTAGTAGCATGTAGGTTTTTAATCTATTACCTTAAAATGTTCTGGATCTTTTTGGTGTATGTCGTAATGTTTCCCCTTTCATCTCTGACTTTGTTAATTTGGAGGTGCTCTTTCTTTTGGTTAACTGAGCTAGCAGTCTATCAATCTTGTTTATCTTTACAAAGAACCAGTTCCCAGATTCATTCATTCTTTGAACTGTTTTCTGCTCTGATTTTTGTTATTTTTTCTTGTCTGCTGGGTTTGTTTTTCATTTGTTGTTTCTTTTCAAGTGTCTTGAGTTGTAATGTTAAGTCATTTATTTTTGTTCTTTCTGACTTTTTAATGTAGGCACTTAGAGATATAAACTTCTAAGGACAACTTTCAACATGTCCCAGAAGTTTTGTTGCATTGTATTGTTCTTTTCATTTAGTTCCAGGAATACTTTCATTTCTTTCTTAATTTCTCCTTTTACCATTCATCATTCAGGAGTGTGTTGTTTAATCTCCATGTGTTCGTGTTGCTACTAGGGTTTCTTCTGGTGTTGATTTTAAGATTTATTGCATTGTGGTATGATAGAATGCATGGAATTATTTCAATCTTTTTGTATTTGTTGAGGTTGGTTTTGTGTACCAGTTTCCATGAGGCACTGAATAGAGAGTATATTTTTTGGTGCTTCGGTGGAATATTCAGGAGATGTCTGTTAGGGCCATTTGATGTATAGTATTATTTAATTCAGATGTCTCTGTTAATTCTGTGTCCTGTTGGCATATCTAATGTAGAAAATGTGGCATTGAATTCCCCTATTATCAATGATTTGGGATTAATCTGGTCATACTCTTTTTATGAAGTTGGGTGCTCCAGAGTTTGGTGAATACATGTTCAAGATTGTAATATCTTCTTGGGTTATTGTTTCTTTGATCAGAATGAAGTATCCCTCTTTATCACTTCTGATTAGTTTTAGTTTAAAGTGTATTTTGTCAGATATTAGAATTGCAATGCCTGCTTTTTTCTTAGTAACATTCACTTGGTATATTTTTTTTCCATGCTTTCACCTTAAGGTAATGCCTGTCCTTGAAAGTGAGATGAGTACCTTGCAGACAACAAAAATATGGGTTTTGATTCTTTATCAATTCAATTAGTCTGTGTCTTTCAACTGAGTTCAGTCCATTGATATTTAAAAATGTTAATGAAAGACATGTATTGAATCCTGTCATTTTTATTTATTTTCACATTCTTAATATAGCTGTGCATTTACACAGTTATACCTACATTGAATTTCTTTCTGTGACCCCTTCAGTATAGTCGTTCCTTTCTTCAGCACTTTGTATTGGTTCAAGGACTCTCTGGAGGGCTGGTTTTGTGGACATGAATTCTTTTAGCCTATTTCTGTCACAGAAGATTTTTCTTTCCCCTTCAACTATAGTAGACATTTTGGCTGGGTAATCTGGGTTGGCATCTGCAATCATTTTCAACTGGGATTACTTTGATCCAATCTCTTCTGGCTTTCATAGTTTGCACTGAGAAGTCAGCTGTAATCCTGATGGGTTTTCCTTTGTACATGACTTGTTTTCTTTTGTAGCTTTCAGTATTTTCTCTTTGTTCTGTACATTTAGTGTTTTTAATATGATGTGCCATGGAGACTTTCTTTTCTGGTCTATTTGGTATTCTATATGTTTCTTGTGTTTGTTTGGGCATGTCTTATTTAATTTGGGGAAATTTTCTTCTACAATCCTGTTGAAGATCTGTTCCATACCATTATCTTGAGATTCTTCTCCTTCCTGTATGCCTATGATTCATAAGTTTGGTTTTTTTTATGGTGTCGCACAATTCTTGCATATTCCCTTCTTGTGTTTTTTTTTTTTAATTTTTCATAATCTTTTCTTGAGTGGTGTAATTCATCATTTTCTCCCATTCTGTGGGTTTTATGTTTGCTTCCCTGGTTGTCTCCTTTGATGTACAGTGTGATGTACACTTTGATGTACACTTCCTTCTTCGTTTCAGCCTGAGTATTCTTCAATATTTCTAACTCTTTCCTGAATTCATTCATAAGTTTATCCCCATCTTCCTTCAGTTCTTTGATTTCTTTATTTGTGTGTTCTTTAAATTCACTGAATTCTTTTATCATGTTTATAAGTGTTCTTTTGAGTTCCACGTCCTGTGTTATCTCTATGGGGTTCTCATTGTACTCCTCTAGAGGACAGTTGCTAGTTGGTGGGGATATATTATTTTGTTTTTTCATGTTATTATTTTTCTCTGTGACTTTGACATGTGAATTTCTTTTGTTGTTTCTGATTCTTGCATAAGACTCAAGCCTTCCTTTGTTGAGTTTAGGTCTGCTTGTTTTTGTAAACTTTATGTGTCTTTGTGGTTTATTGTTGGGCATGAAAAGATGGTTTGTCTAAGCTTCCTGTTCTCTCTCTTGATTTTATACTGGAGTGGCCAAATTGCTTTTGTCTTCAGGAGATCCCACAGAGGCCCAAGTTAAATGAGGACCAGGTGCTCCTAGGCTTTCTCCCAAGGTGTGGACCCCTCCAGAAAAGATGTTTCCCTTAGGAATTTGGGGGCTGGACTGGCCTGAGATCAGGGCCCATGAAAGATGCTGGTCTTAGGAAGCTGGTGGCTGTGCCACCCTGGAATACAAAGGGATGTAGCAGAGGGAAGAGGCCCCAAGGGCTCCTGGGGACTACTGGAAGGAACTGAGTTGGTCTTGGTGCAAAGGATCAGGAAAGAGTGGGAATTTTGGCCCAAGAGGTCAGCCCTAGTGTTTGGGGTGCCAAGACAAGAAATGGGCCAGTATCCAGGGTAGGAGGAGAGATGGACTGGGAGAGCTAGGAGGGTGAATGAGGCTGGGGTGTCAAGGCATGACAGGTACCCACTGCACTCACCCATGAAAGGTGCTGGCTCCAGAATGCTGGTGGCTGTGTGGCCCAGGCCAGCAAAGTGAGTGCTGTTTGGATCAGGCCCAGAGAGCTCCTGGGACATGCAGTGAGGGATTGGGTTGGTCTGGAGGCAAAGGATCAGGAAGCATTGGGGATTCTGGGCATAGAGTTCAATCCAGGAGTCTGTGGCTCCAAGATAAGAAACGGGCCAGTACCCAAGCTAGGACGGGAGCTGGGAGGGAGAATAAGGCTTGTGGAGTCAAGGCACTGCTGTGGGACCCATGCAGGCAAAATGCTAGCACCAGGAATCTTGTGGCTGAGCTGCCCAGGGAAGCAGAGGTAGGTGGGGGTTGGACCAGGCCCAGAGGGCTCCTGGGGACCACAGAGGGGAACTAGGTTGGTCTGGATGCAAAGGATCAGGGAGCAGTGGTGTCTCTGGGCCAAGAGGTCAGCCCCAGTTCACTGGGGTGCCAGGACAAGAAATGAGCCAGTACACAGGCTAGGAAGAGAGATGGAGTGGGGAACTGGGAAGGTGAATGAGGCTGAGGGGGTCAAGGTGTGGCACGCACCTGCTGGACTTACCCAGGAAAGGTGCTGGCACCAGGACAGAGACTTTGCATCCCAGGGAAGCAATAGCTGGTCTTATTTATATACCCTTAAAATAATACATCACTCAGTCCTCATCAGAGAATCTTCTTTTTGCAGTAAATGGCAATTTGAAAAAAGAACTGGCTCACAAATTATGAACACTGACTGTTCTCAAAGGAGACCTAGGTTCAAATCTCAGCACTCACATGGCAACTAAAAACAGCTCCATAATTCCAGTTCCAGGGAATCTTTCAGGCTCTTGTGTACTCCATGGGCATTGCGCTATACTGGTTCACTTACCTATATGCAGGCAATACACCCATACACATAAAATAAAAAAAAATAATAATAAAAAATTTCAAAAGGACCTGCAAAAGCAGAGAATGTGAGAATGGAGTGCTGAGGAACTATTGGAAACAAATGACTACTAGAGGAATGAGAGGCAGTTTTTTTCAGGGATGCAGTCCCTAAGAGGAAATCCATACTCCAGGAGTTGTTCCTACATCAATGTTTTTACAGGCATCATTAAGCTCGCAAAGTTGGTGTACAAACAGACCACATGAAGTTGGGAGGGAAATGTTGTTGATGGGATATGAATTGAACTTGAAGGGAAGGAATGGGGAAGGTGGATTTGATCAAAATTCATTACACCCATGTATAAAATCTTCAAAGAATATTTTTAATCTGGCAGAAAGCATCTTCACAGTTTATAAAATAAAATGATTATAACTCAAAGAATCTTAATTTAATAAATAATTTCCCTTTAAGAGATTATGGTCTTTTACAACATTATTCATATTAGCCAAATGTCTACTAGTGAATAAATGGACAAAAGAATGTGATAGTATATAAATAGTGAAATTCTATTCAGCCTTAAAAAAGAAATATCCTTCCACATGTAATAAACAGTACATTATGCTAAATGAAACAAACTGTTTATAGAAAGGCAAATGCTACATTTCTTTTAAGATAATATAATTGTGAGACTGACTGAAACAGGAATAGAACATTGCTTTTTAGGCGCTTGTATGAATTTCAATGCTATATATCAGCCAGATACATTCATAGAGAATGCAATATTCTCAGCCCAATATGATGTATTTAGGAGTATTACATAGATTGTAAAATATAGCTTGGTTATTTGAAGAAACAAATTATGAGCTAATTTTCCAGGAGGGATGTGTAAAGTTTCACTCTGGTTTTGTGTTGCCAAGCTTATGACTGCCTCTTGCTGTAGAGTCAAGAATTTACTATCACAGCAGTGTTCCTCCTCCTACTGCTGGGAGGTTGGATGACTTGCACTAAAGTGAAAAAATACTGGTAGAGTTGTGTAGACAAAAGCTATGGATTTTCTGGTCCAACATGCTGCAAAATATCAATTTTGTATTCACACGTTCCTCCTGGTGTCCTGCAAGCCAAGGAATGGCACTGAGGTGAGCAGATTAAGACTGGGAGGTTCAAGGAAAATGCTGTGATGACTGTACTTGCCAAAGGAAATAGCTGAGGCAAAAGACTTTAGGCAAGCTTTCAATTTGCAATGGTGTATTTTTTTTTCTTTCTCAATATTTTGCAAATCGATTTGGTGAGACTTCAAATGCATCTATAAACTTAATCATGAGAAATCTTACATCTTGTCTCTAGTACAGAAGGACATATCATGAGAAGGTGATGTGGAGCAGGAGATTGATATTATCTATGAAGAAACAGTGCTGGGAGGCTTATTCCAATGAGGTGACATAATATGAAAAAATTTTTAGACAGAGTTGAAAATTTTATATTTGCATGAGCCTATTGGATATCTTATTAGTTGTATCACCATAAAAGACACTATTTTACATAAATATCTATGTAGATGATGATCAATATTTAGTTTTGCAGTCAATAGATAACAAAATATTAGTAAAAACTTCTTTGTGTGTCTGAGGAAAACTTTACTAGTTTGTACTAAATTAACATCAAATATGGAGATGCATGCATGTTTTTTAAAATTTCTAAGCCAGTTGATATATCATTGAAGCTTCTAGATGATTTCACGCAGTCCAAAACAATTATCTTCAAAATTTTCTATAATAAATTATATTGAGGAAAAAATGACCAATAGCCTTTAACTCATATATGATTATTTTATGAAACACCTGAGTTCACATCTGAAACCAAGACAAGATTTTGTTAATTTAAAATTATTTTCAACTTAACATGATCTAGAATCACTTTGGAGACAAATCTCTGACCATGTCTACGATGGTTTATCTAGATTAGATTGAGGTGTGAATATTTAATCTAAATGTTGTCAGCACCATGGTATAATCTGCATTACTGGACTGAATGTAAAAGACTTTCTGAGTAAAAGCATCCATCTCCAGCTTCTTCCTGATTGCAGATGCAATAGGGCCAGCTGTTTCAATGCCTACCTGCTGTCATGGCTTCCTCATCATAATGAACTGTACTCTGGAAATGTGAGTCAAAATAAACCCTTTCTTCTGAAGCTGCATTTTTTAGGAATTTTGTCACAGGAATGAAACAAGTAACTAACACAGCAATCGATGTATAATATTAGTGCTATTGTTTTATATTATATTGTTTTATACTATTCTGGAATCTTATTTATAGACTATACAAATACTGATTAAAATGTAGACATTTTTATATTAACTGATGGATTGAACTGTACTGAATGACCTGTTAGAGCTTAACCATTAATCAAAGTTTTATTGGAATTAAAATATTTGAATTAAGATACTTACTAGAATTTGACTGGACTTAAAACATTTTTCTTAACTGTTTACAAAAGATTTAGTATTTTCAACATTTTCTACACTTGATCTTAACAAAAAGCCAAGAAGTGATTTTGCATGTTCTTGTATTATTCTACTCCAATTTAGTATCTTATTACTCTAAAAAAGTACTGAACTGCTTGTAATTCATATCCCTTAATTTTCCTATTGCCTTGTGAAGTGATAAAATACCATGGGCTTTGGTACAGGCAATAATAGTCTGGTTTTGTTGTTATGAATTAACTACTGTACCATCAGCTGCCCTCTTAATATGGTGCTACAAGGAACAAGATATGCATATTTACTTATATTTTACCTTTTTGAAAATTCTATTATAGAGTGTGATTCTTATATGAGAAGCAGAGGAACATGCATTCATTTTGTAGATGGTACAATGTGGAACAAGTAGTTAAATCTGAAAAGTGTGATAAAGTAAAAACAAAATAAGAACAAGAAAAGTCATGTATTTAATCAATGTATGAGGCATTTGAGACATTTACTGTTTCCACAGGAAAGTAGATACACATACTATTTTTATTTTAATGTGTTCACCTTCAGATTAAGGCTAGACCTTGAATAAGGATTTGGACTTGAAGAGCTGTTTTGAAGGTTCTAACAAGACAGTGAAATTGCTTCCATTCCCTTGATGAAAGAATGTTTCTTTATTAAGGAAGAATGAGAAGGTCATTTTTGTTACCAAAGAATGTGACTTTAAAAGATATTGATGCAATGGCAGAAGAAGGGGACACTTGCTTAAGAAGTCATATCTACTGAACAACCCTGGTAACAAATGGGGTGCAGATACTGCAGTCAGATTAACCTCATATCTGCATGCATATATATATATATATATATATATACATTGCTTTCTTATTAATATCCATTACTAATTATTGGTGGTCTCATATGCTGTTTGCATGATTGGTGTAACTTTATGATCTTATTTAAGATCATTAACATCATACATTTCCAATGAGCATTTAGTTATGCCTTGATAGCCTTCAACTACTGCTCAGAAAATTAATATATTGTGATAAAGACAGTTTTTGCAGTATTATGAGTTACATGGATGAAAAAGTGGTATAGATAAATACAGAGAAAATTCTTTGGTTTGTCACTATTCTAGAAAAATCTATCGGTGAGTAATTAAAACATATGACTGGGAAGAATTAGGGAGCTCATGGTATCAGTTAATTGTGTTCAGCTAATCCCGTGCAACCATGAAAAGTGGACATGAAAGGTTCAAAGAAACTTCCAGAGAATAAAACACATTTTGTCAATTTTAAATGGCAGTTACTTTTTATCTCATGGGAACTTTCTCCTATCTTAGATATATCTTCTACAGCTTTTCTGTTATAATCACTCTTTAATGAAACCAACTCCCCTTTTCTCAACAGATATTGGTTGCCAATTAAGTCAGATAAGGTTGGGATGTTTCCTCACTTCCCCACTTAGGTACTGGAATTTTGTCTGGCTAGAAATTGTCTAGGTCTTGTGCATGCTGTTACCATTTCTGTGAGTTCATACAAGCACCATCCCACCTGTATGAAAACTATCTTCTTTTGTGGCCATGAATCACCTTTGTTCCCTCTTCTGCAATGTTCCTGAACCCCAGGTAGCAGAAGTTCAATATAGGTGTAGCTGTTCTATTCAGAGATAAACAAGTTGAAGCCTCTTCTTCTCCGCATATTGGCCAGTTGTGGTTTTGGGGGCTCATCACCATCAGTTGTATGAAGAAGCTTCACTGATGAGAGTTGAAAAATGTCTTAATATCCTTTCCACTGAATGTTTATATTCACAATGATAACATGGGTAGTGCCTTTCTTTAGAATTTAATATTTGATAATCATTTTTGTAGAAACCTGGTTAAGCTATATCTAAATGAAAACAACAAAAAAGAATTAATTTGGGGTTTTTTAATATACTGAATTATGACTTAGCACATGAAAAACTTTCGACTCCCATACCTGTTGTCAATTTGAGACCCGCAGAGCAATATCCTTCTTTTCCTGCATTAGGGACACATTTTATATTTTCTGGAATTTTGCTGTGGTCCCTGAAAGATGAGTTGCTGCAAGCAGCACAGGATACAATTTTCCCTCTTGCAAACCTGCATTTACAACAATCTGTTTTGTAAAATACATGATTTAACAACTCACCCAGTTGGCTCCTGGGTTGTTCTAGCATTCTACTACCCTTTCTGGATTTTAGCAAAACAGGACTGGCTAATGGATTTTCATTCTATTATCAATACCCTAATTTCCAATTCAAGACATTTTTTTTATTTTTCGGTTATAAAATACTAATAATCGAAGTGTTACTTTGGGGATGGAGAAATGGCTCATTTCATTAGAATTTTTGATGTGTAATCACAAGGACTGAAGTTCATATCCCAGTATACATACAAGTAGCTTGGTATATTAGTCAATGTTCTCTGAGGGAATAGAATTGGAAGAATGAATATATACATATATATGTTATTTTTTGTCAACTTGAAACAAACTAGTATTATTGGAAAGAAAGAACTTCAACTGAGGAACTACCTCATCAGACTGGCCTGTGAGCATGTCTATGGAATACTTTTTGTTTTCTTTTTTTATTTGTTTTATCCTTAAAATGTATTTTATTAATTATTTGAGAATACAATGTATTTTGAAAACATTCATGCTTTCCTCCATCTCTACTCTAATTTATTAACCCTGCATCAATCTCAAATCCACTATTTTTTTTAGAGAGCTATCATGTCTAATTGTGTTCCCCAAATGATCATAGGTGTGGGTCCATTCCATAGAATGTGGTTAACTTAGTGAGCATCACACCCTTAAAAAAATGACTTTCCCTTTACCAGTAACTATCAGTTGCCAACAAAGATAACAGCAAGTGGATATGAAATGAAGCTGTTCTGAGTCTACCAGAAAAGGTGTTTGTCTGCTGTAGATGGCAGAATCAGATGTTGGGAATGAGATCACAAGGGTCCCCCAGACATTGAAGGTTATACTTTGTATAGGGTTGGATTTATTTTTTACTTCTATCTGAATGAAACGGAGTGTAACTAAGCCCTAGTTCTTCCCTCTTGCAATAAGAAATATGCCACTTTTTTATTTTAATGAGCCCACACTTGAGAGACTTGGAACTTTTCAATAGATCCTGAAATCTTTAGCCAGGTGTGGTGGTGCATGCCTTTAATTCCAGCACAGGAGGAATAGGCAGGTGAATCACTGGGTTTTGAGGTCAGCTTGGTCTGCATAGCATGTTCCAGATCAGCAAGACTCTGTCTAAAAAGAAACACAATACATTATACTTACAATTTTTCCCCGAGGTGGTAATTTCTTTCATTTAGCTTCCCTCAATGTATAATTTTAACTGAATTTATGTACATTTTATATAATACATCTTAATCATATTTAGACTCCACCCCCCATCCACACTCCCCATAGCCCCTCCTCCACACATTTACAATGGAATCTCTATACCTAAGGCTCATGGAACAGAGTGGAACAGGAGGTAGAGAGAACACTAATGCATCTCCCAACTCTCACCAGTGATGGTTCCTTATGCAACAGAGGGTGATACACACAAGCCATAACAGGCCAAAGTGTAGAGAATAAGAGACTGCAGAGTGAATGTCTCTGGATAGGCATCCTATATTAAATCCCACCCACCCATGGCTCAGGGACCATTGTGGAAGAGAGGGCAGAAAGATTTAAGGGCCAGGGTTGTTTGCATGATCATAATGAAACAGAGTTATCCAGGCCTCTGGGGACATGCTCATATGAACTACAGTAATGGGGACAGCATGCTCAAGACCATACAAACTTTCAATTTTCTTAAAAGACTATGCAACTTTTAAGGTTGTACTATATTTTACATTGTGATAGTAACATGTAGGCTTGAAGATAAACAGGAAAGATGTTATGGTTTAAGAGTGATGTGATTTTATGTCAACTTGAAAAGTGGTCAATCACGCTGGTTACTTTTCTCTCAACATAAACTAGAATTATCTGGGAAGAGAAACTCTCAATTAAAAATTTTACTTCTTCTGTGGCTGGAGAAATGGCTCAGTGGTTAAGAACACTGGCTGTTCTTGCAGAAGACCCAGGTTCGAATCCCAACACCCATATGGAACTAACAACTGTCTGTAACTCCAGTTCCAGAGGATCTGAGAGACAATTTTGTTCTCTGTGGGCATTGCACGACATGGGTGCACTTACCTACATGGAGGTATAACACTAATACACATAAAATAAAAATAATAAACAAAATATTTAAAAATGTTCTTCATCAGCTGGCCGGTGGGCAGGTTTGTGGGGCATTTTTTAAATTGCTAGTGGGAGGGTCCAGCCAACCGTAGGTGGTACTATCCCTAGGCAGGTGTACCTGGGTTGTATAAGAAAGGTAGTTGAACAATCCAGGGAAGCAAGCCAGTAAGCAGTCTTCCTCTGTTGTTGCTGCCTCAGTTTCTGCCCCCTAGTACCTACCTTGAGTTCCTGCCTGACTTCCCTCAAAGATGGACTATACTTTGGAAGTCTAAGATGAAGTAAATTCTTTCCTCCTGAGGTTGCTTTTGGTCACTGTGTTTATCTGAAAGCAAACTAGAACAACATACATATGTCTGTGTATAAAGAATGTATTAAATCAGCTTACTTCAAAATACTAACAACAGTGGAATCACAGTTGAATCAATCAACAGTTGACTCTGAAAGGCTGAGTACCTGATAGTTACTCAGTCTTTGACGCTGGATAGCTCAGCAGTTGGAGTAGTCTCACACTTCCTTTCTAAAACTAGAGAAACCAAGAATCTGGTAGTTTGTCAGTTCACAGACCTGGGTGGCTCAGCAGGCCCAATGTGGTGACAACAATTTGGAGGGTTCTGGAGAGGCCCCTGTCCTTAATAAACAATGGAAGCCTGGTAATGCTGGTTCTTATATCAGTGAAGGAGTCAGCAGTAGTAGCAGAGCAGAAACAGTATACATTAACTTGGTGCAAAGAGGGAATACCAAAAAAAGAAAAGTGAAATGATCTTCCTTCTGTCGGGCCCCTTTTTATCTGGATTCCTGCCAGAATGCGCAGCCTGCATTTGGGGTGCATCTTCCCACATTAAACAAGGCAATTAAAACAGATCTTCAACTTAAGAGTCTTACTCTGATGACTCTAATTTGTGGCAAGTTGTCATTAAAACCAAACATCACACCAGATATCCCACACAAGCCTGTAACCCCATCTGTGAGGGAGCAGCCATAGAAGGATTGTTGTGGCTTGCTGGGTTCCAACCTGGCCAAGAAACACTAGCCCTGGATTCAAGGAGGGGCATTTCCTTAAAGGAAAAGGCAGAGTGGTATAGGAGTAGGTCTTATCCCTCTTCTGGCCTCCACACAAGCTTACAGGCATATGCACTTGCACATGCATAAGTGCATAAACTCATACACACACACACACACACACACACACAGATAAAACACACACACAAAATAAATCTTTTTACAAAGGGATAACTGCTGTTTCTTTGCTTAGATGGTTATAAAAACCCAAGGACTTCTGTTTTTCAAGAAAAAAGTTCACTTTACTCAGGATTTCAGAATCCTAAATCATTTACTTGTTTGTGCATACCTTTGCTGATAAAGAAGTATTAATAGAGTTTTAGTGTCTTGTCATCAATTAGTAAATGTGTCATTGTATGTTGTACAGAAAGGAAAGAAAGAGAGAGAGAGACAGAGAGACAGAGAGAGAGGCTTTATTACTGAATAACCAAAGTGCAGGTACTGTCTCATTTCCCCAGTAATATTTGAATCACATGTCCTGAGGAGTCTTGGGAAAGCATTAATAGCTCATGAGGATACTCCAAAGGTAACTGTTCTGTTCATGCCTGTTCAGAAAGCATATTTTTCTCCTGAGGTTTTTACAAATAAAAAATTTCTCTTTGCCATCTAAGTAGCAGCTTCAATCAATTTCTCTTTTACCTAATGCAAGAGATACTGATTAAAATAAGGATGATTCACAGATGGAACATGAAGCATGCTGTTCCCCGTGGATATTAAAGGACAAACAAACAAGGTCTCTTCAGGCTTCAATTTTCTGTCAGAATGATCAGAGAACGGTAACTGAATGACATCCATTAGGGAGAATTCAAGGAAACTGCAGCAGTAGGTTTTGGTAACTGTCTGGGAGTGTCTCCTGGGAACCATAATACGCTGACAAAACAAGGCTCTTTCCCTCTCATGTCAGGCATTTGAGTGATGGCCTTATTTAGGACTGACATTTGGGTGATTCACTGCATTTTGCACTTTTGTATTTGTTCTTTCTTGTCATGTTTTCATCTTAGTCAAGAAGTTACACCCTGACTTTTTGATGTGCTGTTTCAGTTTTTAACACCTGTTTCAGACTTTCTTCTTGATCACACTTGACTCAACATGATCTATGTACTAGAAATTTATGACAATTTTAACTTTTATTATCTATCAATTGAGTGTTTTATTACTGCTATTTTAGTGCAATCTCTCTCTCTCTCTCATTCCAATATCCTAGAAAAAGTAAACATTAGATTATCATTCAATTTTTCTTTAGTAATACTAAATTCTCTCTCACACTCTGTGTGTGTATAAACATGTGTTTGTGTGTGTGTCTGTGTGTGTGTGATTTCTGTGAATTACATTACTTCATAATCATATATGCCTCCTAAATATTATTTTTATGTGTCAGTTGTCCACAATAATCTTAATAAAGTGTGTCTACTGAAAGCATGAACTTGGATTATGTAATGTTAATAGTGGAAAAAAAAACTCAGTTACTTAACTTCTTTTAACTTAAAGATTTGTAGTTTCTAGATGATCATTGATGAGATTCTTTGAAACAAGAAACCAAATAAACCTTTTTTCCTTTTTCACCTGATTAAATCAGGTGTCTACTATACTGAGAGAAATATAACACAGTTCATGAAAAAGTCCAGGAGAGAATGTAAGGTGCATGAGCTGGACAATTGCCCCCAAATAACAGAGAGAACTGTCTCAAGACAAAATCGGTCACAGACTAGACATTAACTACCTCTCCCTTGGCTCTGAATGCTAAAACCTGAGGTTGTAAATTTTAAAAGGAATAAGAGAAAACTAAATTTAACTTTCAAAAACTCAAAAATATTCTGAAATCATAGAAATTATATCACGTAGAAAGAGTAATGTTATAACTACAAAGCATATAAAAAGACAATAAAATAAAGTCAGGAAAACCATATGGCCCCAAATGACAATCATGAAAATGGGGACTAAGGAGAGGATTTTGGAAGGTCTGGTTATCACACGCAAAGCCTAAGAGACGTCTACCTCTGAGGCTAGTGTGCTGGAATTGAAAGGACCAGAGGGCAAAGACAGGAAATGAGGCCTGAACGGTGGCAGGGAAGTTTATGGAAGACCTTTTCAGGCACTAAACTGTTCCCTGGTAATAAGACATCCACTGGAAGTTTCAGCAGGAGAAAAACCTGAGGATCAGGTGTGCATCTGGAAATCAACAGTGTGGGCTGGCCCTTAAGCAGATAAATTAAAAGAAATCACACAGAAACACATTGTGGGGACTTGTAGAACATAAGGTAAACAAAAGAAACTAAAACATTAAATATGTTCAAGGAAGAAAACTGAAAGAGAAACAAAAATAATTAAATGTCTCTCATAGCCTAGAAAATAAAAATGAAATAACTACTAAAATTGTGTTTAGTAATAATAAATACAAAAAGACACTAAAGCACGTAAAACTCTATTTAATTCCTAGAATAAGCTAATCTGGGTCCGGACACATATGTTGAAGTTGATGTGAGTATGATCTTCAGTCTACTGCAGCTGCTTGTAAGGTTTTATTCATGCTGTGCTAGTTTCCTTAAGTGTTATGAGTTTAATGTCAGATAACGAATGGTTATTTTTTCCCCAAAACAGAGTATATGAAAGCACAATACAGCTTCCTTAAATGGTGGATTAATAGGAGATACTTCCCAATTCTAGTTCAAATTATGTTTTGTTAAATTATGTACATTGATGAACTTCTCTGTTACATATAAAATTCAAACCATGAATATTGGCTCATAATGATACCTTATCTCTTTAATATCTATAGAATTCATCTAGGATCTCATTTATACTCTAGCCATAGGCTATGTTCTGATCACTTTGTCTAAACCATCTCTTCTGTATAAACCATTTATTAATGTCATTTCATATTATTATATATTTTCTTCTTTTCTGTCCATAGCTCACTTGAATTTGGGGGAAAATTGATGTCATTTTCTTTCTCTTACTTTTTGCCACAGTGGTTTAGGGTTAATTTTTTATCCTTTCTCTTCCTGTTCTTTTCCCAAAAGCTCCTCAGTCTGTGATGAAGTTGTGACACATGAGACTTCAGAGGACATCATGGATTTATTCTTTGAAATATTTATGAAATCTGTCTTAAAGGACTATATTCTTTCTCTAAGCTAATATGAAGAAAACAGTAAACTGTCATTATGAATGTGTGTGTGTGTGTGTGTGTGTGTGTGTGTGTGCATGTCTTAAGGATATCCATATTTAATTTAGTTTTAGATGGCATATTCTTAAAAGTATTGAGCTTTTTATCATGTTGAGATAACATTTTAAAGCTCTTATGATATACATCTTGCCAAAGGACAGAAAATAAGTGACCTTAGAATGATCAGCCACAAAGGAACATCTATATCATACACAATACTCAAGGCTCAGGGACTATCACAGAAGAGGGTGTAGAAAGAGTACAAAGTTCAGAGGTCAGGGAGGAATGGAGCAAAACAGTGTCATTTGGAAATGACATGACCACTGCATTCATCAACTCAAAGGAGCTACGGTTGCCTGTGTAAGACCTGATCAAGATCAAGCCAGCCAAAATTCTAGCATGAATGGGAAAGCATTCATGGCTTCCTACTCATGTCTAAGGAGCTATGTGCAGGCTGGTCTCTGGAGGAGGGACAGTCCATTTTATTAAGGTTGTGGCTCCTTGTAGTCCACCACAGTCCTGTTGAAATATACTGACAGGACAAATTGGAGTTGAAGGGTTATTAAATAAAAAAAGAAAATGTGGTGGAATATAAAATGGAAAATGAATTTTGAAGCAATAACAAATGGGAATGATTTCTTTTCAGGCCTGTTATGTTCTGGCTCCTTCATCCGTGCTGGAAAATAATTTTGAAAACACAGGTCTTTTTCATCTGTGATCTGCTTTGATTTCATGATAGCTGTTGAGAAAAGCCAGAAAACACCTCTATTTTATCTTAAAACTCTCATTCAGCACAGTTATCTTCTTATCAGGAGGTTCTGAGTCTTACATTACTGCACACAAATAAATTCACTATCTGTGTAGAACGACAACAGTAGAAACTCTGATTTTATATATATATATATATATATATATATATATATATATATACATATATATATGCATGTGTTTGTGTATGTTGATATAAATCTCAGTTC
>NW_008338715.1:282205-289432 GCF_000622305.1 Nannospalax galili | reverse complement strand
ACTTCAAAATTACAATACAGCTGTTACATTAAGATATTTTCTTTAAATCTATGAAAAAAATCTAACTTTTTTGTTAGCTATAATTCTCTTTATTAGAAAATAATAGAAAGAAACAAAATTTAAGCAAATTTAAAGGGTACAGTTAAATATTTTTACATATGTAGATTTTGTTATATTTAAATCACAATGTCTGTATCCTCAAACATCATTTATGATGGAAACGATCAAAATCATTTCTGGCAGTTTTTGAAGACTATAGTCTCCCTTCTTGCATTAGCATGTCCACCAGAACTTCTTACTCATTTTGTTGTTGTTACTGTGTGTGTGTGTGTGTGTGTGTGTGAGAGAGAGAGAGAGAGAGAGAGAGAGAGTTACATACCAATGACTAGGGATACATGCCCATGCAAAGCATTCAGAGATCACAGTAGGATATTGAGTTTTCTATAGCTTTCTGCCTTACTGCCTTAAGACATGGTCTGCTGTTAAACAGGAATCTCACCATTTGGTCTAGGCTGGCTGGCCAGTGAACTGTAGATTCCGGATCTACCTCATCTCTATCTCCTAATTCTAGGATTAGAGACATGCCCAACTGTGGACAGTTTTTTACATGGTCTTGGGATTTGAGAGCAGTTCTTGTGCTTAAACATGAAGTGTTCTTATCCACTCAGGATCCCTCAGTGTAGCTCTTTACCACTACTAAATTAGTGTTTTATTAGTCAACCACTTCTATTTCCCCCCTCTGTTCTATAGGCCTAATCATTTCATTTTTTAAAACCATAAATACCTTGTCTTGTAATTGGAGAATGTTTTCTATTGTGGTTCTGTCTTCCATCTGTTTGAAAGTTACACTAAGACTTTGCTGTACATTCCATTATAGTCTTTTCCTTTAAATTTATAAAATGTATTCTTGGTTTCCTAGGTCAAATGCCACTTAATTTTTAAAAAGTTTATTATGCTCAAAAGTAGGAACTTGGCATAATTTATGACTTTCTATGATCTTAGAATTATTCATAAGTAAATCGTATATGATATATAAAGTTGATTTTATGATTATCAATCATGAAGGTGTATTCCATGACTATTATTTGCCCAGGTTTAAACTGAAATTGTTCAGAACACTACCACTTACTATATGCAACTATTTTGTAAAATGAAAGAAAATGAAACAAAACAGAAAAAGTAAAAGTTACACATGGAAGGGGCTGGAGAGATGGCTCAGCGGTTAAGGACACTGGCTGTTCTTACAGAAGATTGGGGTTTGAATCCCAGCACCCACATGGCAGCTAACAACTGTCTGTAACTCCAGTTCCAGAGGATCTGACAGCCTTTTCTGTCCTCTGTGGGCATTTCATGACATTGATGTACTTACCTACATGCAGGCAATACACATATACACATAAAAACAATAAATAAAATACACAGGTGCCAAGGATTCGAGTGCAGCCGATTATGACTAGTAATAATCAGATACATACAGATTAGAGATGCATGTGCCAACATCTCAGTGTTATGAGCAAAAACAATGAGTCTTTCTGTAAGATAAAAAGCTGGAAAACATATTCCAAGCAAATGGCTCTAAGAAACAGGATTGTCATATTTCTAATATCTAACAAAATAGACTCCAAATTAAAACAAATAAAAAGAGATAAAGAGGGTCACTTCATTCTAATCAAAGAACAACTGACCATGAACATATTACACTGATGAACACATATGCACCAAACACAGTAGCACCCAATTTCATAAAAAAAAATAGTACTCCAGGACTATAAAACAGAGATTAACCCCAATTCAGTAATAGTAGGTGACTTTAATACCCCATTCTTTTCAATAGAAAGGTCAACTAGAAAAGAATGAACAAAGAGACTTCTAGATTAATTGACATTTTACGTGAAATGGACCTAACAGATATTTACAGAATATTCCACCAAAACAGCAAAGAATACACTTTCTACTCCATAGACCATGAAAGTTTTTCTAAAATTGAACACATTCTGGGACACAAAACAAATCTAAACCAATACAAAAATTGGAATAATCCCATGCATTCTATCAGACTACAGTGCAATAAACTTTATAATCAATAGCAAAAGAAGCTCTTGTAACTATATAAACTCATGATGAATGTGTCAAAGAGGAAATTAAGAAATAAAACTAAATGAAAAATGAGAATGCAATACAGGAAGATCTCTGGGAAACCTTAAAAACAGTCCTAAGAGTGAAGTTTATAGCTCTTAGTACTACATTAAAAATCAGAAAGGGTACATGTGAATGACTCAACAGTACAACTCAAGACGCTGGAAAGATAAGTACAAACCAACCCAAACCTACTAGAAAAGAAGAAATTAGGGCAAAAATTATTTAAATATAAACAAAATTAACAATACAAAAAGAGAAAGAAATCAATGAATGTAAGAGTTGCTTCTATGAAAGGTTAAACGAGATAGACCCTTAGCCCAGTTAACCAAAAGAAAGAAAGAGTGAATCCAAATCAACAAATTCAGAGACAAAAGGGGAAACATCACAACAGACAACAAAACAATCCTGAACATTGTAAGGGAAAGCTTTAAAAATCTATACTCCATTAAATTCAAAAATCCGAAAGACACAGATTAATTTTTAAAATCATGGACACCACCAAAGCTAAACCAAGAAGAGATCAATAGCTTAAACAGACCTATAACAAATAAGGAAATTGATACAGTAATTCAAAACCTCCTGACTTAGAAAAGCCCAGGCCCAGATGGATTTACAGAAGAATTTTACCAGACATCCAAAGAAGATATACATCCAATACAGTACTGCCTTAATTATTCAAAAATATAGAAACAGAGGAAAGACTCCCAAACTCCTTCTATGAAGCCAGTATCACTCTAATACAAAAACCAGGTAAAGATACAACAAAAAGAAAATTATAGATCCATATCCTTAATGAACATAGACGCAAAGATTCTCAACAACAACAGTAAAAAAACCTCAAAAGCATACAGACTCACAGAAAAATATCATCCACCGTGAAGTTGACTTTTAACCAGAGTTGCAGGGATGGTTCAGGGATGGTGTGTGTGTGTGTGTGTGTGTGTGTGTGTGTGTGTGTGTGTGTGTGTGTGTGTGTGTGTGTGTGTGTGTGTGTGAGAGAGAGAGAGAGAGAGAGAGAGAGAGAGTAAATGTAAAAAAAAGTATTATTGGTCTTAAAGACAAAAACCACATAATCATATAAATAGATGCAGAAAAGGTCTTTGACAAATCAAACACATTCATTTTAAAAGTCGTATAAGAAATTGGTCTGAATGGAAGATAATTCAACATAATTCAAGTTATATAAAGCAAACCCATAGCCAATATCATTCTAAATGGAGAAAAACTAGAAGCATTTCATTAAAATCAGGGACCAGACAAGACTGTTCAGTATCTCCACTCCTTTTCAATATAGTGCTTGAAACTCTTGTAAGAGCAATAAGACAGGAGAAGTAAATTAAAGGAGTACTAACTGGAAAAGAAGAGATCAAATTATCTCTAATTGCAGAAGATATGACACATATAGATCTCAAAAATTCCACTAGAAAATGGTGAGACATGATTAATACTTTCAGTAAAGTGTCAGGCTACAAAATCAACTTACAAAAATCAATAGCATTTCTATAGACCAATAACAAGCAATCATAAAAAAATTCAAGAAAACCCTCCCATTCAGAATAGCTTAAACAATGTATTTAGGAACAAACCTAACCAAAGCCATCATAAATATTTACTATGAAAATTTAAATCTTTAAAGAAAGATATAGAGGAAGAGACCAAGGAGACGGAAAGACCTACCATACTCATGTATTCGTAGAATCAATATTGTGAAAATGAACATCTTTCCAAAAGGCATTTATAGATTCAATGCAATGCCCATCACATACCCATCACATTCTTCACTGAGATTGAAAAACTTATTCTAAGATTCATATGGAACTACAAAGGACCCTAGATAACCAAAACAATCTTGGGCAAAAAGAACAACGCTGGGTGGATCACCATACCAGATCTCAGATTATATTACAGAACTATAATCATGAAAACCACATGTAATTGGCACAAAAATAGACAGGTAGATCAACGGAACGCAATAGAAACCCAGACATGAGTATATGCGACTTCAGCCACCTGATATTTGACAAACATGCCAAGAACACACAATGGAGGAAAGGCAGCATCTTCACAAACAAGGCTAGCAAAACTGAATCTTCACTTGCAGAGGAATGAAATTGCACCCTTATATTTCACCCTGATCAAAAGCCAACTCCAATTGGATCAAAGACATCAATATAAAACCTGAAACTCAGAACTTGTTAGAAGAAAACTTAGGCAGTACCCTCCAAGGTACAGGCATAGGAAAAGATTTTTTAAATAAGGGAGCACCTGCTCAAGCATTAAGGTCAGCTATTAATAAGTGGGACCTCATTAAACTACAAAGCTTTTATATCAAAAGAAACAACCAATGAAGGGAAGAGGAAACCCACTGAGTGGAAGAAAATATTTATCAGCTACATATCTGACAGAAGATTAATTTTCAGAATATACCAAGAACTCAAAAAAGAGAAACAAGAAAATAAACAACACATAAAAAGGCTATAGACCTGAACAGAGAGTTCTCAAAGAAATAAATAATGCTAAGAAGAACCTTTAAAAATCTGCAACATCCTTAGTAACTAGAGAAATGTGGATAAAAACTATTTTAAGACTCATCTTACCCCAGTTCAACTGGATAAGATCAAGAGAATGAAAAGAACTTAAATGTTGGAGAGCATATGAAGAATGAGGAACACTCATTCACTGTTGTTGGGAATGCAAACTTGTGCAATCCCTATGGAAAACAGTATGGAGAACTCTCAAGAAACTAAAAATTTATCTACCATATTATCCAGTTATGCCACTCCTTGGCATATACCCAAAGGACTCATGTTACTGTAGACATACCTATACATTCATGTTTGTTGCTGCTCTCTTCACAACAACTAAGAAATGGAAACACCTAAATGTCCCTCCACTGACATTTTGAAAAATGAAGATGTGGTGCATCTACACAATGGAGTTTTACTCAGCAGTAAGAACAGATGAAATTATGAAATTTCCATAGTATGCTACCTCTATTGGTGCAGTAATGACACTATTACCTGGGGGAAGTAATCAACACTATCTAATTCGAATAAAATCCCTCTCAATGGGAGCAAACTCATGGGGTAACACTGTAAACTCTGTCAAACACATATCTCTAGTAAAATGAAATTTCTTACCATATGATAAATATGGATCCTTATATATATAGACAAGCATACCATATACCTCTCATCAAAGAACATTCATTTTTCAACTGATGGAGGCTACTGCAGAATTCCACAACTGATTGGAGACAGATACTATACATCTGAGAGATGCCAGTACTAGGTGACACATCTGCAGTTGATCCTCTACACCTGAGGCTCATGAAACGTGATGGAACAAGGAGGTGTAGAGAGAAAGCTAATGCATCCCTCAACTCTCACCAGTAAAGATTCCTTATACAACAGAGGTCGATAAACACAGAAGGCCACAACTGACCAAGTTTTAAAGAATAAGAAACTGCAGGGTATGTATCCTTGGATGTATCTCTTATTTTGAACCTCACCCACTCACGGCTCAGGGACCAATGCAGAAGAGAGGGTGGAAAGATTGTAAGAGTCAGGGCTGGTTCATGAACACAGGGAAGCAGAGGCTTTCAGGTCACTGGAAGGTTACACATGTGAATTTGTGGCAATAGGAGCATGGAGCACAGGACCCATTACAGCTCAATTAAAAAAGGGACCAGAGGGGAGGAGAGAAATGTGTGATGCACTGGCCCTAGACTGAGAACTATTGAAAACTGATTGATGCAGGATGAGGGACACTATGCCTTACGTACAACCTCTAGATGGGCTGACTAGATTCTGGTTGGCAAATTTACACATAAGGATATCTGCGTACAAATGCTTGACTGGATGGGACTTAATGTGTTTGGTAGAATACCTGAGGTCTGGTGAGGGGGAATGGTGTGCATGAATGGGGAAGGGGGTGTAAATTTTATTAAGAACTGTTGTATGAAATTACAAAACCTCAATAAAAAATTTTAAAAATTTAAAGATATTGCCATCTTCCTTTTTCTTTTTTTTTGACATTGCTTGGAAATATTGGTGAAATTTTATTAACTTTATTCAGATTAATGGTACAATCAAAATTCTATGGCCCAAACTTTCTTACTAAAATAAGAAAGGCTGCATGGACAAATCTATACTTAGACCATTTTATCAAGTTTGCCAATGAATGTACAGTTGCCATGGAAAATACAATTGTGCCTTTTGATTAAGGTTGAAATTTTGCATGTCAAGATTTTTAACTATATTATCTAGTATTCTTTGTATTTAAATACTTCCTTGTAATTAGTGTAAAGTTGTATTTTAATATTTGTTTAATATTTAAAATTCACAGCTTATTTTTCAAGAAATTCATTAGATGGCTTAAAAATTGTCATCCCAATTTTAAAGCAAAGTAAACATTTTGTTTTGAAACAATCTCATTATGTAGCACTGATTGGACTGGACTCACTGTATAGATCAGACTGGGTTAGAACTCACAATGATCCACCTGCCTCTGCCTCACAAGTGCTAAGATTAAAAGCAGGAAATTTTCAGTTAGATAAATAAAAGGCTTGCTCAGAACATTCTAAGAATAGATCATCTATAATATTAGTTTGTATCAAAATAAAATTGCATATCTATCAATGTATCAAAAGATCTACAGAGAATAAACAATTCATAATGGCTTGTCAAGGGCATTATATGATTTCTAGCAATGTGTTTAAAATTTCAAGCATTCTAGTTTATTAAGAAAATTTGAAATATGTATCAAAATTCATTTAAAACTTATTTATAAGCAATCTTTATATCTGCTACTATTATGAAGGAACTGTGCTTTCTAACAGCTGCTCTAGGCAATATATGTGGATGGGCAGTAGTCAGAAACCCCAAAGCATATAAATCATAATTTCCTAGAGGAAGTTCTTGAGGCAACCTTTCCAAGCCCATGGGACCCCTGAGGAACAGATCCTCAAACAACCTCAAGAGTGAAAACAAATCAGTTTATCTGGTCCAATGGTATGTCCTTAAACACCCAAAAGGGAAGTATAACCAAAGATTAAAGGGGCCAATATAATTTCATAAGAGCACACAT
>NW_008338715.1:249980-281294 GCF_000622305.1 Nannospalax galili | reverse complement strand
AAAAAAAAAAAAAACAAACCAATAAAACCATTCCTGACAAGGAGACAGAATCCAAAATATTCCCTGGGTTTCAATCTCCCTTTTTCCACCAGAGCTAATGCATGTAATCACTTACTATACACAGACAAGATAGCTGCAATGAAAATATTTGTTTCAAATGTCATTGTCCTGAAGGAAACCCATAGTAAAGAGCTCCTTTCACAACCCAGAAACAATTCATGAATCTACGAACATTTTTCATATAACCATTTTTTTAATACGATGGTGTTAACCAGAAAGAATCTAGACTCACTAAGCAGATAGACCTCAGTGCAAGTCTTTGAGTGATTATTTTTATTGCATTGATTGAAGTAGGAAGACAAGCTCACTCTGGGTGGCACAATTCCATGAGTAGGGGGTCCTGGATTTATAAGATGGAGAAAGGGAGCTGAGCAGCAAGCAGGGTATGCATTCATTGTTCTTTCTGAACCTGGATGAAATGTGCCCAAATGCTTCAAGCTCCCACAGCCTTGAATTCTCTGACATAATGGAATACATCAAAATAAACCATTCTCCCTGAAGTTGCTTTGGTCAGAATATTTATCACGACAGTAAAGGAAACTAAGGTAGCTGACATTTTTACATTTTCAGTAGCCTAAGTGAAAAGCATACGGTGTTTAAACAAATGTTGAACACCATTTATTCAAAGGCAAGGAAGTTTTAAAACCCATCTTTTAGAGGAGAAGTTGACAGCTTTTTCATGATATTTTGTTTCACAAAAGGCCGCTGAGCAGTGGGGGATTTAGCAGAAGATGTGAAGTGAAGGTGGAGGTGGATCTGAGAGAAGATAGAGTCTGAATATGATCAAATTACAGTGTATAGAATTCTCGAAGAATTAATAAAACTATTATTTAACGTGGAAATCATGTTGACTGGACACCACAGGTAGTTGTATGAATCCACAGAACTTACAACATGCACAAACACTGTGAAAATCCAATCCAAACTGGGGCCTAGCATGGGTGGAGGAGGTGATCAGGAAGTCCCAGGCAGAGCTGAGGATCTATTGGCATTTGGTGGATGCTGGGAGGAGAGTCAGTTTTACTTACTGGTGTAGTGTCTGGTAGGTTGATCAGACTAAGTGATAGACCCATAACCATCAACAATCAAAGAATTACAAGAATTGAGCTATCTGGCTATTCGTCCCCATAGAATTAACTGTACTTGATGTGGATTGGTATCTTATTATATTCATTTGGGCATCAGTCACCTTCTCTTTGAATCTGTGTGGTTTGAGTTAGATGACATTCTGGGTCACTTTCTGCAGGACAAAATGAGGACTGTTTTCCAACACTGTGCACATCAATTCTCTTAGCTAAGGATCAAATGAATTAGGTTTCTCATTGGTCTAAACTCTTTCCTCTGTCATTTTCTCTGCTTTGTTTTCAGACTCTGTTTATTATTTTAACAGAACAGATTTGGTAAAAATCTGCTATGATATTCTAAAGGGCTTAGTGTTGTTTAGTTTTTTGAGACACAGGTTTCCTATAACCCTAACTTATTAGGTAGACCAGGCTGTCCGCTGTGTCATGGAGATTGACCTGCTTTTGCCTCTTGAATGCTAGGATTATAGCCATGTGCCATTAAGCATGGTAGACTTTAAAATACTGGAAAGAAGATCTCTTCTCTGCTACAAACACAAAACCACAAAAGGAGACTATCAAATTCATATTCCTGTATGAAAATAATAAATAATAGGTTGTATAAATTCAAACACAACCAAAGGGCAATAGCAAAAGTATAGGAAGTATGTTTCTTGAACTGTCAATTTTTATATAGAAAGGTCTAAACACATTATTTTTCCATATATGTCTTTGAACAGATTGCAAAGGGTTATGTTGTGAGTTTGTGTGATATATAGTTACATTTTAGTTTAATTTGTCAAGATGTGCTGGACTATCAGATATAAAGACTTATTTTGTAGTGTCACCCAAATGACATCAGTATACAGAGAATTAAAAAAAAATAATACTTTATTAACGATTTCAGAATTTCTCAATGTATTTGATCAACCTCAAACCCCTTCCCAATCTCTCTCAAATGTAAACCAGCTCCCCCACCCTACTTCGTGTCCTCTTTCCTTTTCCTTTTTTTTTTTTTTTGACCCATCTACCCCAATTTGTGTTGCCCACATAACCTTGAGTGTGGGCCCATTCCATGGTCCATGATTGATCTCCCAGAGATCTCACTCTTAAGGAAAATTAATTCTCCTTCTCCTAGTAGCTATCAGTTACCAAAGTTTTCTCAAATAGGGTGGAACATCTGGTCCACCTCCCGCCTCCCATGCTTGGATTTTGTCTTGCTTGAACTTGCACAGGTTTCATGCTTGCTGTTATAATTGCTATGCATTCATATGTGCAACTGCCCTATTGTGGCCAGAACACATATTTTCACTGTAGCCATCCACCACCTCTGACTTGATCTTCTCTTCCATAAAAATCCCTGTGCTTTTTGGAGGAGGGGTGTGTATAGATGTCCCATTTAGAGCTGAGTACTTATACAGTATCTTAAATTCTCCGCGTAGATCAGTTACACGTCTCTGTATTGATTGCCTTATTCTGTAAAAAGAAACTTCTCTGATGAGGGTTGAGAGGTACACTTATCTATGCATACAGGGATGTCATTAGGGTTGTTTTTTAAAATATTGTATTTATTTAGCAGAAAAAATAGTTTCTTCCACAGGATCTGGCTCCAATAATAGTAACAAGTATAACCATCTGATGTACTTGGACTTATATCCAATCATAAAGTGGTTGGTTACTCCCATGATGTTCATGACACTATTGTAAAATCAGATATATCTCAACAGACCAGTTGATGAATACTTTTCTATTCAAGTAGGATGTGCAGTACATTCCCCAACTATGAAAGCTAGCCATAAGGGATGGAGCTTTGAGGTCAGTGCAGTCTTATTTCTCCATTTGTGATTCATATATGCAGTGGCTTTAGCAATACAGTACTGAAGTCAAGTCCTGGATGATAACCAAAAACAATGGCAATAGGCAGGAATGTTTGGGGGTCTAAGGAACTCTCTGGCCTGCAACTCTAAAAAAGGGAGCCCATTCCTGGCTCTGAGCTTTTTGTTTTCTATTCTGTGGTGTCTAGTAAGGTCGTTGCTCCTCATTATAGGGTTATTTCATTTAAACTCTTTTTTTTGTATATGCATATGTTTATATTTTAGGACTCTTCTATAGTGATGGGTTTCCCAATAATTTTATACAAAGGTTTTTAGTGTTAGTAAGCCCTCACCACACTCTCTCCTCTACCTTGCCCTCCAATTCCCTAACCTATTTAACCCTTCTTGTAATATTAATAATTTTTCCCCTTTATATTACTTTACACTATCTCCTCTACCTTGAAATTCCTCTTCCCCCAGCTCCTTAGTAATTTTCACAACTATATGGTTTTACCTCTCTTAAGTTGATTGTTTGTACACTCATCCATTTACCTATGAATTTAATAATTCACAACTGATAAATTGGAATGAAAGTGTGGTACAATTACACACTGGAATATTATCCAGATGTTACAAAAAACAAAATTTTCAAATTCACAGACCAGTTTTCTCTACATCTTTCTCATCTCAGCCCATTTTATCTACTCTTTCTAGTCTACAATGCTCAACCTGAACTGCTATGTTTCATATATGTCTATATTTGATTGTTGGAGCTGGCAACATGGTCCATCTAGTGTGAAGGGGATTAATTCACATTTCTTGCTTAACTTGGAGAAAATATTATCTTCTTCTACAGTAATTTCTTATCCTTTCTTTTTTATAAGAATTATCTTTATTATTTTTGTTATAATGAAATATCTTTCTCTGTTCACATGATTTGCTGCAGCTATTGCACAATTTAAAAATTCACTGATATACATATAGCATAAAATTAAACAGCACTGTAAATTAGTCCTCAGTCCCAAAGAAAATAAATCATACTATGTTTGTCACACTTAGATATTTTAGAAGACAGAATTTGTCTTAGTTGTCTTTCAGTTGCTGACAAAACACTCTGACTATTGCCAACAAAGGGGAGGAGAGGCTTTATTTGGGTTACTAACACAGCCCATCATCAAGTGAAGTCAAGGCAGGAACTCAGAGCAGGAATCTGGAGCACAGACCATGGAGGATAGCTGCTTACTGGCTTGCTCTTTTGCCCCCTACTCAGCCTGCTTTCTTTTTTATTTTTATTATTTATTTATTTATTTATTTGTTAGTTTATTTTTTAGAAGAAGCCTACTTTCTTATAACACAGGACAGCTGGCCTAGGGCTCATACCCTCCACAGTGGGCTAGGCCCTCAAACATCACTCAACAATCAAGAAAATGCCCACAGACATGGTCACAGGCGACTCCAATGCAGGAAATTCCTCAGTTGAGATTCCCTCTGCTCAGGTGTGTCAAGTTGACAACGAAAGTTATCCAACAAAAAAATGTTACTGTTTTTCGGGGATGGAGAGATGGCTGAGTGGTTAAGAACACTAACTGTTCTTGCAGAAGCCCTAGGTTCATATCCCAGCACCCACATGGCAGATAACAACTGTCTGTAACCCCAGTTCCAGGGGATCTGACAACATCTTCTGTCCTCCACAGACACTGAATGACACGCATGCACTCACTTATATGCAGGCAATATACTCATACACCTTAAATAAAAAAGTTACCGTTTTCCAAGAAGTAGAAAGAATCACAATAAGAAAATTTACAACAAAGACAACTTTTCCCATGAATTATCTCTTCTAAATTAATAAAATTATTTTAAACTGTTATTCTCTACATTTTGGCCAGTTGTGGACTTTTGTGTTCATCCCCCTCTGTTGCACGAGGAAGCTTGGCAGATGAGAGTTGAGAAATGCTTTAGTATTCTCTCTACCATCTGTTCAACTATAGTCTGTGAGTCTTATGTGTAGACCTTCCAGGTACCATTGGAGAAGACGGGACAGAAAATTTATCAGGGCCATGGGTGGTACATGACCATAACAAAACAGGTCTTGCAAGCTTCTGGAAACTTGCTTATATAAACTTAAAGCAAAGGTGACAGCATGTGCAGGCCCTAAGCAAACTCAATCATACAAAAGTGAGTATAGAATGCTGGCATGGTGGTGGGTTTCTTTAATCCCAGAACTGGGGAGGTAGATGTAGACAGATCTCCGTGAACTGGAGGTCAGCCTGGTCTACATAGTGAGCTCCAGGTAGGCTGGAGCTAGGGAAATCATGTCCAAAAAATTTAAACAAACAAACAAACAAACAAACAAACAAACAAATAAATAAATAAAGCAGCATAGAGCTAGGGAAATGGGCAGGGGTCCCAACTTTAGCTGATTGCTGCTGGGTGAGAAAGAGTTGATCTGCTTTAAGGGAGTAATACTAGATAGACTGAATAGGTTCCAGTGAATGAACTCACACTGTGGGACATCTAGGTACATAAACTTGATTCGTAGGTCTTCTACATCTATTGATCCACTAATTTCAGTTAGTTCCTGCCTCAAAAAACCAGACATCCAACACATAAGATTTGGGGACATTCAATTTCAAATCAGAACATTGATTTGGTGAAAGCTATTGAAGCAAAATATAATTTTTATTCATTTTCTTATTTTCCAAAATTTATAATACTATAATCTTCAAATGCAACTAATAGTTTTAGAAAGAAGATAGTGAGAAAAAGCAGGCACAAAAAGACATTGCAAACACTAAAGGTTTACAGGACCATTTTCATAGACCATTAAAATATGTTTTTTAGCTGGGCATGATGGTGCATGGCTTTAATTACAGCATCAAGGAAGCAGAGACAGGTGGACCACTGTGTGATGCATGCCAACATGGTTTACATGGCGAGTTCCAGGCCAACTAGGGCTATGAGGAGACCCTGTCTCACCAAAATTGAGGCCCATATATTTATGAAAAATTGATTTAGTTCTATTTAAATTCTATTCCTTACCAAATTTTTAAAGAAAGGACTTTTATGGACATTAAAATAAAATTTTACTTTAGAGATAAAAAGAAGTCAAGTTCACTGAATATAGACTGCCTAACTATCTGATATCAGGAATCAATTTTAGAAGTTTGTCTTTCCATATATTTCCCAATATTTTCAGATATAAATGCACTCTTGTACATAGATCTTTCCTACTTATAAATTACTACATATCACAAGTTAAATATTAAGTCAAATGAGTTCAGAATTTTGTAATCAGATTGTAGGAATATAATTTTAAAATTCTAATGATAAAGGAAGGTCTTCTTGGAACCCATAAGCCAACAGTACAAAAGTGAGAATTTGAGGGCATATTCCCATCATAAATTCTTAGGAAATAAACTAATATAGGCAAATAGATATCAATAATATTATCTGATATTTTATCTAGAGTTGTTTACTGAAAAATCAAAAGTAAGTTCTGAAGGATTACTAACAACACAGAACCTCTAATGAATAATTTCAAACTCTAGTGCCTTCTGACAAGCTCCTATCCTTGCTGTTAAACTATTTGAAATACTCTCTCACTACAACATTTGTCCATTGCTAAAGTATACTCTGTATTTTACTTAAATCACTTAAATAAAGTATATTCATGATGTAGTATAATAGTATCAAAGATGAAGAAAACTACATGAATTAGCTTTATTGTATTGTCTCTATTCATCAACAATTTAGTCTTTTATAAACTGAAGAAAAATAGGGAAAATGGGAGAAAGCTCTTAGTCTTGTCAAGATTAATGTGTTGCCAGAGCTGTTAATCTCTTTCTGTTCAAAATGGTACAAAGAAAAAGCTCCTAAAACAAATTCAGATGAAAATGTCATCAGGAATCCTGAAAGTACTCATGAGTTATTGATGAATGTTGTAATACTCACTCTCAAGAAACAAATTCTTAACATTTAAACTTTAAAGTACCCTGAGAGGAAGAAGCTTTTTTATAAGAAAGCTGTGTACATCTGGAGCCCCTTTTTTTCATCTCCAGTGTTAGGTGAAGTGTGGGTGGATGTTAGCATCTCTTTTCTTTGGAAATGTTTTTGGAACAGTACTGTACAATACCCTGCAGAAGAGGCAGATTCCTGTAATTAAGCTGGGTAAATCCTCCCATTGCGGGCAATGGGGATCTTACACACAGAGCAAGTGAAAGGCTGTATTTTTAGGGACCATTTCTTTAGTGAGTAACAAGAGTGGTAAAATAATAGGGCCTTTTATTTATAGAGCTCCTTAGTTCAAAGAACTCAAAGGCAGCAGTAGTCATGATCTCATTAACACGCAAAGCAGCACTGTGAGAAAACATAGAACCAATAACCATATTCTGCATATAGAGAGACTGGGCTTATACAGCAAACTATAAGACATCATTGTCTTTATGCTCTTATGTAACAGGAATAGTGCAAGGCAAACAGCCCTGTGAAACCACCAGACCTCAAAGTGGCATGCTCAGTAACTCAAGCAGGCTTCCACACACTGCTGTTTCTTGAGTGGTAGAACATGGTGTTTGCCCACTTTCCAACTGACTCCCATCCCTCAAGCCAAGGGACACTGCATTTGCTTTCATAAGCAAAAATTAATCACCGTCAGTAAATATTTGTACAGAGGTTTCAGTGTCATAAATATATGCTCTTTACATCATAATGATATTTAATTATACAAAATATTATGACTGTATATTCCCAAAGATACATTTAAAACATATGCTATATCAGAAAAATATTAGTTGTATTAAACTATGATTATACTGTGTATCAGGTTAGAATAAAATCTGAGAGAAGCACTTTGAAAGGTTGCAGCGTATACTTTGTAATGAAATCCAGGAGAATTTATCTTCTGTGTATTTGAGAAAACAATTATGAATTACAAATTGGCACTGTCCATGAAGTCCAAACTATAAAATAATAAATACAGAGTATTTATTAGTTATATTTCATTAACCTTGGAGAAGACTTAAGCATTCCACTCAGAAAATGTTAGCCCATGCTAAATATTCCTGAATTTCATATGTGTTCTAATGAAATGATGCTCATTAAGTCAGAGTGATGGAAGACTCCTTGAAACATCCAGTGCTGTGAATTCTGCAGAATCCTGAAACCCATAACTGTTTAAGCACTGTCAAACTGTTTAAGCACTGTTCTCTTATCTCAGAGACAAATACATATAATTGAAGATATTCATTTAGAAAATATATTTTCCTTCACTTAGAAAATGTGGGGTAATTTCTACCTGAATTCTTCAAAATTTAACTTAAAATATATTGCTAAGCCAATAGCACTCAAAATAACAAAATTATAGTAGATACATGGACATAATCATAATTTTAGATGCCAATTTGTATCACTAATTTTAGGATTAGATAGTATTATAAACTCTATAGTATTTCTTCAGAATTCCTAAAATTGTAAAATGAAGACATTCAAGCGAAATTGATTCATAAATAAGACAGATGAGGGCTTATTTAAATATTAGCATTCTATTTCAGAATAATTTCTAGTTCTCACGGCAATAACATAGTAATATAGTGATATAGGACTTGGAGAGAAAAGTGTTTAAGCTAATTTTCACAGTAATAGAAATAAAATAAATTGTTTAAATGATGAACTTGTGGAACACTTCTCTACTCTACATGAATGTCTGGAGCTAGACACCAGGGAGCCCCAACACAGAAGCCTTCATTCAATCACATGCCACCAAAGCGCAAAATGAAGTCTCTTGCTTAAATCTCTACAATGCTCTTACACATGCTACACTAAATTTGCCTTGTACAGGTTCATAAAATTATTTATCTCAGGTTGGGGCGATGGCTCAGTGCGTAAGTTGCTCTGGAAAAGCTAAATGGCATGAGTTTGAATCGCCCAAATGCTTATAGTCAGTATCTGCACTTTCAGTGCTTCAGCTGCGAGGTGCGAACAAAGGGAAGCCCCAGGAGCTCATGGGCCAGCTAGCCTGGTTTATGAGCAAGAGAAAAAGTAACCATGCTGCAAACAAGGAGAAGGACCAATACCTTCACACACAGGCCATGGCCCACATTTGTATAGAATCACACCCGCACACACACATTCAAACGCCTGTTTTTCTCTTATTACAAGTTATCACAATTATTGAGTACATTCAGAAATTTCATTCACTGGTTACTTTCTGTGGTTATTGTCTATGGTTACTTCCCTCAGGTAATGTGATAAACTTCAAGAAAAAAGTAAACCTGTCTCAGTGTTACACAGATCTCATGAAAGTCCTGTTTCTTCTCCCACTGTCATAAACCAAAAATGTCAGATTTGAAAGAACTGTGTGATATAGTGTATTCTGTGAATTTTTATTTTTGCTCAAAAGATGGTGTGATACTAAAGGAAAGGTTATAGTTCAAGACTCTAATACACAGAACGTGAAAAAAAATGGTAATTCTCCTTGTCTGTATTCTGACTACTTTTAGGAAAACAACACAGTTAATAATTCAACTTGGGGATAAAAGCAACCATAATTTTAGAGTTCATTTAAAAGTTAATGCTCATGAAAGAACAAATTTTAAAATATTTAGAATATTTTATTTATTACTTTAATTTTATGTGTATGATGTATTTTCTGCATGTGCACCTGTGTCATGCAATGCCTATGGAGGTCAGAAAAAGGCATCAGATCACCTGGAACTAGAGTAATAGACTGTTGTTAGCTGCCATTTGGGGGCTGGGAATTGAGCCCAAGTCCTCTGCAAGAGCACCCAATGTTCTTAACCAATGAGCCATCTCTCCAGTCCCAATTTTATTTACTTTTAATTTTATGTGCATGAGCATATTGTCTGCATGCATATAAGTGCACCATGTGTGTGAAAAACACACTGAAGCAAGAAAAGGGTGTCAGATACCCTGAAACTAGAGTTATGAATGGTTCTTAGCCAACTTGTGCATGCTTTGAATCAAACCCAGGTCCTCTGGAAGAGGAAGTAACCATGAGTAATAAAGCTCATTCTAATCTAATAGTTCTTAAATTACTTAGTCTTAGAGAAATATCTTTCTGTTGCTGAAGATTAAGGAGAGACACGATCATGTCATGTTTATAGATTTTTAGATCTTTGGTTCAACTAGCATGGATTAACACCTCATGACTTTACTGTTTTGTCCAGTTTTTTATTATTTATTTGTTTTAAATATTTTATTTATTATTTTATTTTATGTGTATGCATATATTCCCTGCCTGTAGGTAACTGCACCCATGTCGTGCAATGCCTGTGGAGATCCCTTGGAACTGGAGTTACGACAGTTGTTACCTGCCATTTGGGTGCTGGGATACAAACCCAGGTCTTCTGCAAGAACAGCCAGTGTTCTGATCTGCTGAGCCATCTC
Source organism: Nannospalax galili (assembly GCF_000622305.1). Taxonomy (NCBI): domain Eukaryota; kingdom Metazoa; phylum Chordata; class Mammalia; order Rodentia; family Spalacidae; genus Nannospalax; species Nannospalax galili. The sequence goes on along the minus strand of NW_008338715.1, from coordinate 270,952 downwards.
TCTAGCCCTGACTTTACCGTTTTTAAATTTTAAAACACTTATTTTTATTTTTATGTATGTACGTGTATTGCCTGCATGTATGTAAGTACACCCATGTCGCGCAATGCCTTGCAGAAGTCAGAAGAAGGTGCCAGTTCCCCTGGAACTGGAGTTAAAGATGGCTGTTAGCCACGATGTGGGTGATGGGAATCGAACCCAGGTCCTCTGAATGAGCAGTCAGTGCTCTTAACCGCTGAACGATCTCCCCAGCCCGATGACTTTTCATTATTGGAAAATTTCTCAGCATTGGTTACATATATCAGAGGTATAGATTTGGACACAAATGACATGCATTTCTATTTGTAGTGTTTGATCTCTATCAAGAGAGCTTTTAAGAGGGGAGGCACAGACAGAATGATGTGAACCGACTTTCATGGTGCTGATTTTCATGTCCCAATTGATGGAAATCTCAAAAAAGTTTCATTTCTTGGTGTGAGGTCAACGTTCCTTCCTTCCCAGCTTGGTCACTCAAAGAAATAGTCCATAAAAATATTTTCTAAGAAAAATGTTTACTTCTGATCAGATGTATTTAAATAAATTTTTATGTTTCTCCACAAAGACTCTAACAAACCCATTTCCATTTATGTATTCTGGTTATCTGAAATGTACTACAGAGAAAACTGCTTCTATTTTAAAAGCAGACAAAATAGCCATGTCTTTATGAAAATATTATCAATTCATTTAAAATTAAATATTGTGAGATTTATTTTTATTTACAGGTACAGTTACTCTAAGTATATTCAGGATCAATAAAACAATTATTAATTTATTTTATTAAATCCGGTAGTAAGAAAACATGTTAGTCTACTCATTTGTTTGCACAGCACATATACCTTATTATAGTTCATAATCCACTCTGTCCTTACCTTGACATGTAAGGAGAAGAGAACTAGTTACATTAAGGCTAACACTGCTTTGTGATTTGTCTCCTTAACTTTCTTACTACTAATACTTTTCAGTGCTAATATTATGAAATTTGCAATTTTCAGAAGAATGCTACATTTTCACAATTTAAAACCATTTAAAAATATTTACACCTAAAATATATATTATATATACATATGTTTTCTGATACATTATGTGAAAAATAATAAGATTTTAGTGTATATTATGGTTATTGTGGGCTTATTGTTGTGCTGATTTTTGAAAGGACAGAAGATGCAATATTCTTTATTTTAATTATTTTAGTTTTTTTTTTTTTTTTTTTTTTTGAGACAGGGTCTCCCTGTAGCCCCAGCTATCCTGGAACTCACTATGTAGACCAGGCTGGCCTTGAACTCACAGAGATCCACCTGCCTCTGCCTTACAAGTGCTGGAACTACAGGCTTACGCCACCACGCCCGTAAATTATTTCACTTTTATCATCATTTGTTTTATGCTCAATTTATCCCGTGCCATAATTTTTTGTTTCTTCAGTTTCTTCTGGGATCTCTTTTTCTTTTGTGCAACTTCCTCTTCAGGCTTAGGAACAATTTGTTACTTTTCAGTGAGGATCATTTCAATGTGGCAGGAGGAGAGTGTGCATGGATTAATCCATCAACTGTAAATTCTGCAGGGCCTCTTGGGTGATTTGTTTACTGGGATAGGTTTGATGACAAGAGATTCTACATCTAACCCCTTAAGTTCAGCATTATTCATTGCTCTCTGCAATTTCAAGAAGGTACAGCAAAAATTGAGCACTCTTTTTGGGTTACCAACCTTTTTTCCAGCCCCACTGTTTGACCTGGACAAACCTACCAACTCCACCATTACCCCCTACCCCAATGGCATATGCTGACTCTTCAAAGTGAGGCCTTTTTTCAGACAACATACTCTTGATGGCCTGGGCAGTCTCAGGGGTGTTCTTAAAGTGAACATGAAGCTTGGATCCTCTTGATTTGCATGATTTTGTATCAGTTTCTGGGTCAAGAGAATGAACAATTTTCACAAATCACCTCAGGCCGCTTACAGGAAGAGCAAAAGATGCAATATTCTAACTGAATCTCAGGGTAAAGTGAGGTCTGTTCTGGAGGTGATTTGATTTTGTTCTTTGTATGTGGACACTCTGGGAAATTATTTAATTGAAGAAACACAGTCTAAAATTCTGTTGAACATTACTTTGGGGGAAATGTATACTTTCAGACTATGCATGGCATAATGCTCACTAACTTGCCATCAATATATAGACATCACTAACACCTTAGCAGCTATAAATGTTTTCAGTGTAAGATGTGTGAGTGGAAAGCACAGTTATAAAAGAGAATTACAATTTCCAAAAATATATGTTCTCAATAATTTGAGTAAAAACGTTAGTTTGGTAAGAAACATTATCAAACTATATTAGAAGTGTCATCAGTATCATAAATTGTTCTAAATATAACTTATTGATAAGTTAATGAAAGTAAATTATTGATGTATATAATTCATAATTAGTGAGTAAATTATTTCTTAGGTTAGAAATATCTGCGTATATATATATGAATTCTGTATTGCAGGAGAAATATTCTCTCATAGTATGCATTAAATATATGTACATTACTGCTTATAACTCATGACTTTTAAAAGAAAATAGTTTTCATGTTATTTAATAGTAGAGATCATGAATGTTACTGTGAACCAAGAAAAATGATTCTAAATATTTTGAAATATTACAGTTAGAGATGATATCTTCTCTTTTATTCAACTTATTCTTAGATTTAGACTGCAGGCCTTCAGAACATATTTCATGAGAAAAGAAGAAATCAGAAAGTGTAGAAGTATTTCTTGGAGAGAAGTCCCTTTGCAAAATCTAAGATCTTTTGTTTTTTGGTCATATAATTTAAAAGACGATTTAGCTTATATATTATAAGGCAAAAACACATGTTTGTTTCCTGACTAGACCATTCTGGGTCAGTGGCACTTATCTTACTTCTGGGTGGATAAAGCTCTAGTTCATTTGTTTCAGACTGGTCTCATAAGTAAATAGGTAATGTACACCCAATATACATACTGGGGGAAATATGTAATAACTCATATAAAATATTCTTTCCACAGAATATATCTATTTTAGGATTGAATACCTAGATCTAAATACCAATGTGTAGAGAATAGGGAAAATCATGGCACCTCTGAATAATGAAGGCAATGAAATAAAATGGGCTGAGTCTGGGTTGTGGGAATCCACAGGAAAACAATTAGAGAAAAGGAAAAATGGAAAAATAGGCTGTAAATTAAATTAGTAAAAATTAACAGACATGTGAGTATATGGTGATATATGGGTCTTATATTTACAAACAAACAAACAAAAAATCTAAGCCTATTACTAATCACACTCCCTGAATAAACCTAAAAAACCACAGATTTTTCTCAAATAAGTTATCAGAGATTGATTCCTGATACAGATGTGAATAAAAGTGTTCTTGCTTATTTGAGATAGAGTTTCATTCTGTAGGCCATGATAACAGAACTCTTGATCCTTCTGTCTCTGCCTATCTAATACAGAATAACAGACAAATACCATTATATTTGAGTTTTCTGAAAATTTTTATTTCAATAAATCTTATGCTCATTACTGAAAATCAATGCTTTATACCCTTTTCATGAAAAAGACTGTTTAAAATTCTTTATAGGACAAAAGTGGCTGTAATCATTTCTTGATGGTTTAGGGTCATGACTACATTGATCCCCTTACTCTAAGGATATGTTTGAGATCAAGAAAGCAGAAATGCATCCTTATGAGTGCATGCATATCCTGATGCATCTGCAGGGATAAGGAATATGGAAGGAAAACATGGAGATAAAAGGAAAGAAGGAACCTGAGACAGAAGATTAGTAGGATAAAGGAGTTTTTAATGGAGAAATATGTAAAAAGGGAGTAGTTTAAGGGAAAGCCCTTCGAAAAGCAATATGACTGTTAAATGAACAACACAGTGCCAGAAGTGGGTTGCCCCCTATGAACTGTTGGCCTGAGGGACCCTAGAGGTTCTCAAAACAATAAAGGTCATTGCAAAAAATGTTGGTTGTACACCAGATGTGGACAGAAAAATCCCTATTGCTGAAGATACTGCATGATGTGAGTGCAGGAGATGGAGAAATCAATCTTGCACTAAGTTGGAAACTCCCTGTCACTGGATGGGTGCCTTTCATTGTGTCAAAAGGCAATATGAAGATGACTGAGGGAGAATAGTCCCCTATAATTCTCCAAAATAACAGACCCCACGTGTTGCACTAACAACATGCCAAACAAGATATTCCTGCTGGTGCAATAGTGAAGCATTTACTGTACATACAGCCAGCAAATTTTCGATTGGATATAATGCCTACTTCTAGGGGTGGAACACACATTTGGTACTGTCGACCAGACCAACCCCCAATGGCAGGTGAGAATATAGACTCCAGTGGGAAGTCACTGTAATTTGTTATAATGGAAATGATGCATTGGCTAATGAAGCATTTGTGTTTACACCCACAGTTTAAGTTATTATGGCAGTCACTGTTTAGATGTTCTTGCTTCTAGCTGTGTGTGTTTTTACAGTAGATGGAATCCCACTGAAACTGGCCAACAGCCCAGGGAAAACAGATGATGCAGAGACCCAAAAGTTCAGTGTCTTGCCACAACAGAAGGAAGATCACCCACACCTACCACCCCCTCCAAGTCTCAGGGACTTTGCTGAAGGGGTTGACAGAAAGAATGTAAGAGCCAGAGGAAGGGGTGGAGTATTAAATGGAAATGTCCTCTGACTATTATGCCAGAAAGCTATAGTCACACCTCTTTCCCACACTCATCAAGGAGTAGAGGAAGGAGTCAGATACCCTTCCTACCCAATCATTTGGCCATAGTTGCTTGTGGAAGGAGAGGCAAAGGACACACACACACACACACACACACACACACACACACATATATATATGTAAAGAACACCAAGAGACATTCTCTCACCATTTTGTCAGGGGGTTACAGGATCTGTATTTGAGTGTGGACTTTATAGCACAACTGTAAATGTGGGGCGCCCACTCTTCTATAAATAACCCCTACCCTATGCTTTGTTGAAAAATAGTAATAAATAAAATATCTAAATGAAAAAAAAATACTCTTAAATTTATTTTTAAGACTTTGGTGATGCCACATTTCACTCCCTAAGAAGTGATCAAAGTCCCAGAATTTTGCTTATTTTATTACAGAATAAATCATTGAAGACAAGGCTAATTAGAAAAGGAATTACTACTATTTATTGCCAAATACATTTGTAATCTCAATAGACTGGATATAAAGAAGTTTCGTCTGTAAGCACTAAAATATGTAACAAATAAATAGATATTTTGCTAATGTACTTTCTCCTAGGGATTCCTCTAAATGTCTTTAAAGTTGTTTCAGGGAAAAATGATAAATTTCCTTCACGATACAATTCCAAGGTTTAGGACTAATTTTATTATTAATAATGTGATCATTGCATTTCAAATTAAGATAGGTTTAAGACTTTAATGTCAGCCTATCAATTATTTTAGCACCATATGAACATTATGTAATTACAGTGAATTATACAATTATGCGATATGAGATGCCTTAGTGAGCTTTACATCTAAAAATGGAATGATTTAATTTGAATTGATTGTTGTTTATATACCATTTAACTACGTGCATGAGCTGATCACATCATAAAGAAAAAGTGCTTGCTACAGAAGTGCTACAGAACATTTAGTTTAATAAATGAACTGCATGCCAAACTTAAAATTCTGCCCTGTAACTGACTGGCTCATGGGAGACTGTATCCCTGATTTACTAACTTTATTTCTTTATTATCAAAATTAGACTAGAAGGTTAATGACCCTTATAGTCCAGACCAAAATGTTACAAGTGATCCAGGCAGGGAAGAGAAACCTAAAGAGCTAAAACATAGACTCAACACAACTTTTCTTATTATTTTAGTGGTTTGTATACTGTGGTCTCAAAGCTTAGTAATGATGCCCTAATCATCAATTTCACTGTATTTGTGTGTGTGTGTGTGTGTGTGTGTGTGTGTGTGTGTGTGTGTGTCTGTGTGTGTGAATACTCTGGGCATATCTGTGCATTTGCAATGAGGTGTTCTACTCATGGAAAGTTTCTTCTGATTGATCAACATTATCTTATTCTTTTTCTGACTATCTTCTGGCACTACCTTTTTATTTAAACTAAAGAATCGTAAGTACCTGTAACAATACATGAGATTTGAGTACATACCATGTAAGATTCTTAAACAGTATTTCAAAAAGTCTTCTTATACAGGTTAGGGTTAAGGGCAGCTCTCTGTGGTGGGCACTGTTATCAGTCTGTCCTTCTTCTGCTCTCCTTTTACAGTTCAGCATATCTGATCTAATTCTTACCTGTCTCAATGATCTATTGATTCTTAAGATATTGACAAGTTAGTCCCTTCCAAGAGGAAATTTTGAGCAGTACTTAATCTTTAACTCTTCATCTCCCTAAGTAAAGAAGAAATCATAAGCCTGATTTAAAAAAAAATAAGTCAAAAAATGTTTTTGCTTTTAATCTCTGGTGTGGCAAATTTAGTTCAAGATACTGAATTTTTTTTTTTACACTCACTTCCCAGGAAGCACTCTCCCATAGCCTCCCTCCCGAAACTAGAGCCCTTATACTCTGATATCCCTGCTATTGTCTGCTGTGTTGTTGGCACCCCCAGGCATTCCACAGTAACATTCAGCTAACATCATCCTTCTATGCTGCTGTTTCTTTTGAGTCTGACCATGGTGATGAGAGGTTCAATGACTAAATTTCACAAAGTGATTCTACATTACTTTCAAATTTAAAATCCTCGAAGGTTATAAAATTGCCTTAGGAATAAACTTTTTCTCTTATATACTTGAAATTCAAGCTTTACCTGTATGAATATTATTTCTTTCTAAATATCATATCACTCATATAAATTCTTTAAATTACACAGAACAAAATGCTTAAGCAAAAATAGCAGACATATGCTATAATGGCCACAGTTAAAATTTTCCATATGAGAAACCAGAACAGGTATAGGAGAAAGAAAATTTAGGCTAAGATATGCAGGATTTTAGATGCAAGTACAATTTTTTATGCCATGGAATAAGTCAAGGATTTGATCTGGAAAAGGAATCAGAACCAGAAAAACTCATTCAGAAAACCATATAGTCCTGGTTTGGTGTATTAGAATTGGAATATTATCTTGTCTAAAATGAATAAAAAGTTTGAGATAAAAAGCCAAGGAAATGCACAGGTGATACAAGACTATCAATGTCATTTAACTTGGGGGTTTCACTGAGAATACCTCTATAGGCTCCAACTATTTGGACATTTTGTCCCCAACTGGTGGCATTGTTTTGGAAGGTTTTAGAAAATGCTACCTTGCTGGAGCAAGCACTTCACTGGAGATACATATATATATATATATATATAGAGAGAGAGAGAGAGAGAGAGAGAGAGAGAGAAAGAGAGAGAGAGGGAGAGAGAGGGAGAGAGAGAGAATCTTCTGTATTCTCATACAGCAGTTTTCACTCAAATCCAAACCTCCTTTTCTCATCCATGCCTCCCTCACACCCACACAGGACCCCATACACTCCCCTACACTTGTTAAATCCTATCCAGTAAAACATATGCACCCAGGTTCCCTTAAGTGTAAATTTGTCCAGTGAAGTCCATTCTGTCCATTCCCATCCAGAGACTGTGTGCAAGTCATACTCTTTCCCGATCCAGTAGCAACTAGCCTCCAACAGCTCTCAGTCTAGGGCCGGTTTGCCAGCCATCTCTCCCCTTCCCTCTGGACCCTTATTCAATTGAGTTGGCATGGGTCCTGTGCTCAATGCCACCATTGCCAAATGTTCACATGTGCAAGCTTCCAGTGGCCTGAAAGCCTCTGCTTCCCTGTGTTCATGAACCAGCCCTGGCTCTTGCAGTTTTTCTACCCCTTCTTCTGCAAGGGTCCCTGAGCCATGGATTGGTGAGGTTCAACATAGGAGTCCTAGCCAGTGATACACACTCTGTAGTCTCTTCCTGTTTAAAATTTGGCCTTCTTTGTGCCTCACACTCTGCTGTACAAGGAAGCTTTACTGGTGCGAGTTGAGAGCTGCATTAGTTTTCTCTCTACCGCTTGTTCCACTATGTTCCATGAGTCTTAATTGTAGAGGTTCAATTGTAGATGTGTTACCTATTACTGGGCATCTCTGAGAAGTAAAATCTCTGTGTCTGATCAGTTGTACATTTCTGCAGTAGCCTCTATCTGATGCAAAAAGAAGCTTCTTTGATGAGTGGTGTATGGTATGCTTGTCTGTAAATATAAGGATCGATGTTTAGCATATAGTAAGAAACTTGAGTATTAAACATATAGGGTTTTCTCTAGGATTTATGTTTCTCCTGTCATCATTACTTGACTGAATTTAGAGTGCCACCCATTAGTTCACTCCCACCAAGGGTACTTCAAATCCAATTAGTTGGCTGTTGCTTTAAGAGTTAAGTCTGGACAGATTTCCACTCTCTGATCTGCTTCTTTGAAGCTGTGATCACTCAGCTTTCTGATCTGGCCACCTCTGCCACCATGCCTCCCTCCCCATTACGGACACTAAACCTCTGAATCGTAAGCCAAATGAACTCTTCCTTCTGTAAGTTGCCTTGGTCATGGTGTTTTATCATAGCAACACAGAAGTAATTTATATGTTAAGGAATGAAAGGGTGGAATGAAACCAAGTTGATAATGCATATTTTGCTCTCTTTAATCTATCAATCAGTCTATCATCTACATATTTAAACTTAGATGCATTCATGTAAAATTAAAATAATTCCTACATTACTGAAGAAATTATCTGTCTGCTATTCATTAACTAGCACTAAAGTGTGCAAAGTAAAATATGGCAGAATTTATACCCTGTAGTTCTATGGGATATTTAAATATTAATCAATATTTGATGGCATCAGTATCCAAACATGAGATAATTTAAACATCACAATTAAGCTACTGATCATGCTGATAATACTATATTCAACATTAACAAAATACATTCTTACAGACTGATATGGAAACTGATATAAATTGACCATTTGGAAAGTTTAGAATTATCAGTATTATACTAGATATTTTCTTTGATCAACTGGAAATCAGTAAACATAAATATGAAAAACATATCAATATGTGAGAACACATGTATGTATCAATAATGAATAGATCAGTAACGAAATTCTTATATAGAGCATAAAATTTACCAAGCTAAACCTAAGATATGTTGTTGAAACAGAATACAAATAGAAGACAAAAGGATAAAAACAATGAATTGGGATGTGAAGTCAGTAAGAAATGCTCAGTGGTTAATAGCACTGGCTCCTCTTGTAGAGGACCTGGGTTTGGTTTCCAGTGCACACATGTTACTAACAACTCCAGTTCCTGAGGATCCAGTGCTCTCTTTTGGTTTCTGTAGGTAATCCACACATGCTACACTTACAAACATGCAGGCAAAACACTCATACACATAAAATTAAAACTAAATAAGTAAAAATTAAAATACATTTAATGGTCAACAATGAGGTGAATAAAATATAAAAATATAAAAAGGTAAAATCTGCAACAAATTTAAATACATTAGAAATATTAAAATCCTGTGTAATTGACAATCCTAAAAATCATCTAGGGGTTTGTTTCTACAAGGTATCAGAAAGTAACTAAAAAATACAGCAAGTAATTGCCTAGAAGTTTGTGATAAAACACAATCTTAGTTACCTGTGAAAAAGAATACTTCATAGAACAATGCCAGGTAATAAATATAAAAAATGCAATTATAGAATCTCCTATTGTGCACTTATTTTTGAAATAATGTATTAGAATATAATTTTTCTTTAATAAATTTTATCCACTCTGAGAATTTCATGCAATGTTCTTTGATAGTATTTTCCCCCACTGCTTTACCAAATAATAACAGAATAATAATAATAGAATAGGTAACATGAAGGAGGGAAATTTGGAATAATGGGGGGAATTTGGCTATGTGATATTTAGCTTATTCAAAGCCATTAGGATGTAAAATGATTAAAGGTGGAGATTTGGGGGGATTTTGCAATTTTTATTTTTTTTTGAATTTTGGTGTATTTCATAAAAAACATCTTAATTATCTTTATTATCTTTATACCCCCCTCCCACCTGTACCATCCCACAGCTCCCCCACCAGATTTCTTGCATTCTGTAATATCTATTAAGGTCTACTGAGTCATGTTAGTGTACCCAGACTTTTTTCAGTGCAAGTTCATCCACTGGGGTCTAGTCAGCTATCCATAATCACTCCCTTGGAATAGATCAACTCTCCCTCATTGAGCAGTCAGTAATCAGCTGCCAGTAGTTCGCTGGCTAAGCTTACACCTTGCTGCCTATTTCCACAGTTCTGTGCTAGGTTTTTTGTCTGCTTGAGTATTCATGAGTCCTGTGCATGCTGAGATCATTGCTTTAGATTCATATGAACAAGGTCTCAGCAGCTTGTAAGAAAGAATTAAAAGTGGAGATTTTCCTACTAAACGTTCAGTCGGGCATAGTGTCACTTGCCTTTAATCCCAGGCAGAGGCAGATAGATCTATTGGAGATTGAGACCAGCCTGCTCTCCATATTGAATTCCAGGCCATTTGGCTACAGGGAAATCCTGTCTCCAAAAAAATTTAAATGAATAAATTAAAAGGCAAAAGAAAAAAAGTCTAAACTTGCTAGTATAATTTTAAATTTCTCTAAAATTGGCCAAATAAATCCTTTGACCTTCTTTATATATTTTACCTATTAGGATATATACAATGACCTATGGAACATTTATCTGAAATTTTAACCTGAATATAATTATGTGGCCTGCGATGGTTAGCTTTAATTGCCAACTAAACAGAATCTAGAGTTACCTGGGAAGGGAGTCTCAATAAGATTATGCAAATTGATTGGCTTGTGGGAATGCCTCTGTGAGACTGACTTTATTTGAAGTGGGAAGAACCAACCTAAATTGGATGGCACTATTTCTGGGTTTAGGGTCCTGCAATGTACAATAGAGAGAATTATCTGAGCAACAGGCATACACACATTTGTCTTGATCTGCTTTGACTATGGATAAGATGGGACTAGATGCTTTAGGATCCTGCATTGAACCCCCAAAAAAGATGCACTGAGAGCAGAGTTTTTGAACTAAAATAAAGCCTTTTGCCCCCAAATTGCTTTATTTTAGTTTTCAGACTTTTTTTTTTTTTAAGTCACAACAACAGATATGAAACTAAGATATGGTCTAACAACAAACTGAGAGAAAATGCCAGTACTGGGAATCAGTTTAATGTTAACATAAGGAAGTAGTAAAATTGAAAACACGGAAAAATTTACAGGAAAAGGTAATAGTTTGTGGAGATGTCTGTATGTTAAGAGCAACCACTGCTCTTGCATAGGACCCTCCAAGATTGGTTCTCAGCACGCACTTGGTGGCTCACAAAAGTCTGTTAAGTACAGTTCCAGAGGAGGCACTCAAAGCACTCTTCTGGCTTCTGTCAGCATGAGGTATGCATGTGATGAAATTAATTCATTCAGGAAAACATGCATATAAAACAAAAATAAATAAATCTTTAAAACAAAAGAGATACATGAATGGTATAGAGATCTTAATTTAACAAACTGAAAAGTTTAATTCATTAAAAACTTTTGAGTTTTGATTCAGTATCAGGAATGAAGGAATTGGTAATGTTTCATGAGGGATGAACTTGTCAGCTCAGGGTTTTAAAATAATGCTCATATACTATACAGTAGTTTACCACTGCAATAAAATATATCTGATATTTCTTTGAAATACTCTAGACAAAACATGGAGAGAAAACAAATCAAAGTCAAATAAAGAAATAAAACATAAAATTCAATACAATATTGTTACAAATATTGTTATACAAATCTGTTATACAAATATTCTTAGTAAACTTAGAGCCATCAAACACCTTCAATATATATTTTTAATTATGAATTAAATACATAAAATGATTCTATTTTCTCAAATAGGAAGACATTATCATAATCAGATTAATTGCTGATTGATGTTAAAAGCAACATTCACTTCAATATGATTTTATTTCTCACCTTTTGATAAATGATTTAGTTTCACACTGAAATAGGAATATTTTTCAGAATCTTGTGACAATTCATTTTGTAGATTTCAAGAACAGTAAAAATGGAAATATGTGTAATACTGAAATTAAACCTCAAATATTTCAAGAAGTGATAAAAACATCATGGTGCATGAAGTATACCCATGATGTCCTGGTGATTAAGCTGCTGTTACGTTGTGATAATGAAAACAGGCAAATGCCTTTGAAAGATTGGACAGAAATACAGATGGTATCTCAACAGGTCATTTTGTCTTTCTCACTAGTATGTCTTGTCAACCAGTGTTTCACGTAGAGATAACATAGGTAATTAATCATTTTTCTTGCATTTGAATTTATTACTATTTGGAGATGGTGGGATTAATGATGCAAACATAAAAAAAGAAACAAATTGGTTTCAGTTATAAGATTTTTGAAAAATGAAATATTTAAATTAGTTCACTACCACTGCTGCTTCAAAAATGTTCCACTTAGGTTTTCTAACTTAGAACATATTTGAATGCAGTCTAGTTACCTTTAGTTGATATATAGTTCATGTGTGCACAAATTCAAAAATCACATTGAACCTCAAAAATAATTGCAAATATAAGATGTAAAAAATAAAAAACAAAACTCAAAATACAAATAAAAATAAATATTTTAAGATTAAACAAAATTCCAAATAAAGAATGTTAGTGTGGTATATTTAATTCTAAAATCTTATATCTTTTTTATTCTATTTTGCCATAGTAGTCTTTTTGTTTGCTTCCACATAGAATTTACTTTCCTCTTTGATGTACTGTCACTGTGTTTCTCCATTATTTTGATCCCTATTCTACGTAATACTAATTGCTAATGAATGCACTTATATTCTATGCTTTTCTGTACATTGCAATCAAGAGATGGTGCTTACTATTTCCAGCCCATATTTGACTCAGAGATGAGCTCTGTTATTCTTTCTTCTGCTTATTACTTGATTTCTACTGATGAGTGTTACCTGCTGACCCCAAATATTTTCCACCATATTGTAGTTTATACTTAGCTGTAGCTTATGCCTATTTGAGTTTATTACAAAGCAAATAAAAGCAACATTTTCATAACCTGTCTGGTATAGGAGAGGGTATTAAATTAAGAACTGGTCAATGAGATACGTGTAGAAATTTAGGTGATGTTTCAGTGAAATATTTTATCTTTTATTGTTTGGCAGTTTCATACATTAACACAATGCTTTAATCATTCTCATTGTGGAGTTCCCTCTCTCATCCCCCGCCCTCTCCCTTTAACACTCTGCTTTTCAACTTGTTCCCCTTGCACTTTTGTGTCTTATTTTCCTGTGTGGCCTGCTGAGTTTAATTTTTGCCCATTCATGAATGGGAGGTAATTTACTGTATAGGAACAAGTTATCAGTAGCTACCACATTGAAAAAAATGACAACCCTCCTACAACAACAATTAATTGCCAATAATCCCGAGGGTGGGGGGCACCTCATGGGGTTTATAGCCATCCTTGAGGAAATGTTAAGGAGCAATAGTGATATTAAAGTCATGGAAGCAATCAAATACATTCTGGTTGGATTTAACACTCACTTCAGAAGGTGGGACCCATACTTGTCAATGTTATCAGAGCCAAGTACCTGTAGTTAGGACATAAACCCTAAAGGCAAATCTACTACTATTATTTGGCTAAATGAACAGAGTACTACACTGAAACCCAATGATGTATCTTTATACTCATAGATTAGTACATCTCTCAATTTTAAACATAAAAGATTCTTTTTAGTAATAGACAGCAATTAACAGAGAATCACAATCAGACAAAGTGCAGAGAGAATAAGGATTGCAGACATGCTGAGCCTTAAATGGGAAGTCTACATCTCATTCTTCTACAAAAGTCTCAGGTGTTGTTTGTGGAAGATGGGGTGGAAAGATTGTAAGAGTCAGAGGTAGTGGATGACTGCAATGAAAATTTGAACTTTGTTTTCCCAATACAACAGGGCTTTACACATAGGAACTCAGAACTGTTATGCAAGTATGTACAAAATCTCTGCAAGCTCAAGCCAGACAAAAATCTCAAAATGATAGGGAGAGATGCTTCCTTGTCAATTGATAGAGAGTGGCATAGAAAACACAGGTTTTCAAATTAGTATGTATCATTTTAGGTTAGTTTGTATGATTTATTACCAATCTAAAGATGATGACTGACTTTAGGGGTTTGAAAACATGATCACAGTGATTCCCATGACTCTCATTGACTCACTGGCCTTCACACTTGTGGTTTTAAAATCATTTTGTGGAAATTAGGAGCATACCTTTAACACCGCCAGCAGTGATCTCTGTGCTTTTAACTTTTCGTCTTCAGCTGTCTTTTTAAAATTCACACAATAGCCAGTAATCTTATAGGAGGGTTATATGGTGCTCCACTGAAAAACTCAAAAAGGGAGAACCCATACTTAGCACACAGCTTTAAATTTAACAGCCTATGATGTCTGTGAGAGGCATTGTCCTCCTGTTATAGGATAACTCCATTCACACTCAAATATATTTGACATCTTCTACAGCACTTGGTTTTCATATGGCATTTTCCAATGGCTTTCCTGTGAGTTGTTGCTCCCCAAACTCCTTTTCTTACATTTCTCTCCCATTCCATTTAAGAATTCTTGATCCATTATTCTCTATTCTCCCTTCAAACTCCTTGCATTTCCCCCCGTTCTGATCAAATCACACTTTATACCCTATTACTGGCTACTCCAATTTAGACATATGTATGTAAAGACACAAAAGTGGAATCAAAATAAGTGACTCTATGCTGTGTATGTCTTTCTGAATTTGGATTACTTTATGCAAAATGATTATTTATACCTCCATTTTTTTTTTTTTTTTTGTCTTTTTGTGACAGGGTCTCGCTGTAGCCCCAGCTGTCCTGGAACTCACTATGTAGACCAGCTGGCTTTGAACTCACAGAGATCTGCCTGCCTCTGCCTCTTGAGTGCTGGGGTTAAAGGCATGTGCCACCACACCCAGCCTATATACCTCCATTTTTTAATGTCATAATTTCATTTTTCTTTGTAGTTAACACTACATTATGTAAATGTACCACATTTTTATGTTGTACCACCAACAGTTGATGGCCATCTAGACTCTATTCATTTCTTCTTTTTTTGTGACTAGAGCAACAATGAACATGGATGATCAAGTATCTCTGTAGTAGAATACAGAGTTCTTTAGGTATATGCCCATGAATGATATATCTGGATATTTTATAACATTTATTTCTAGCTTTATGAGGAAACTTCACACTGATTTTCATAGTGAATGCACCAGTTTGAACTCCCTCTAAGGAGAGAATAGGTCTTTGCCTTTCCACACAACCACACTAGCATTTTGGGTTTTTGTTTGTTTGTTTGTTTTTGGTTGTTTTTAAATTATAGCCATTATATCTGGACTAAGATGAAAGCCCTTCTCCCTTGACTTCATGTCCTATATTATTTTTAAGAACTATGGGGTCTAATTTGTGTTTCCCAAATGCTTTTAAGTTTGAGTTCAGCTCCTTGAGCTTGGTCAACCTACCCAAAATCACAACCTTAAAGACTACTGATTTTCTGCCCCTACAGCCTGAGAAACTCCAATCCCTGGTTCTCATTGTAGCCTGGGGCACAGTCCCACTTTTGCTCTCAGCACCTGAATCTCTGGACTACCCTCTTAGTGTGGACGGCCCATTGCATCTTGATCCCCTGAACTCAGATCAGCTCAGTTTTTCTGTCTAGTTTGTTAGAGCCTTCACAGGCTGTTCCCACCCCCTCCTTACCTTTGCACTCCTGAGACTAGCCTTCTACTCAGGCTGTCCCCACCCCTTAAATGCCTTTTACTTCAGAGTCTGAACTTCCTCCCTGGTAAGCCTGATTCCACCCACTCCACCTTGACTTCCCTATAGCATGAGCAACTCCAACATCCCCTGCCCCACATCCTGTTCTTCTAGCCTTACACACAGGCCCCTTTTGCTCTCAATAGCACATATCTCTGGACTACCCTCTTAGTACAGACCTGACCATTACATCCTGATCCCCCCACTCAGATGAACTAAATCTTTCAGTCTAGTTTCTGAAAGCCATCACAGTTTGTCTCCAGCCCAAAATTGCTTGAATTCCCCACATCATCCTTCTTCTCTGGTAAGTCTGATCCCATCCACTGAGCCTTGACTTCTCTACAGCCTGATAATTCCAGTCTCTCAGAATCCATATCTTGTTCTCCTTCTTGCCTTGGGAAGAGGCTCCTTTTGCTCTTTGCACCCCAGATCTCTGGACTACACTCTTATCTCCATATATTTGTGAGCCCTCTAAATTCTGCTGTGCCCATTCCCCTACATTGGGACCATCTGCAACTGTTCCTACTGCTGTAAGGCTAGGCTTCTCTACCCTTTAGTAGGAGTCCAGACTTCCAGCAGATCTGAGATCCCTAAATCCAGCCTCTGTTCAAACTTCCCAAATTGTGTTGTGCCTGTTGGCTAAAGGTAGCCAGACCTCAGGAGAAAGCTTGAGTGCATCTGATTGTCATCTAACTTAGCCTTCTGCTGGAACTCCTGGGTAGATGATCTAGAGCCATCTGGACCCTCCAATAAAAATTCAAAAGGAAAACCTGAAGTCTAGGCCAGCAAGCTTTTCATACCCGATAGGAAAACAACCAAGGCACATCAAATATGCAAACAGAAACAAATGTCAATTCAACAAAGTAAGGTTTGAGTCTCACACCAGAATCACAAACAACAAAAGAAATCCACATGCCAAATTCACAACAAAAAATAATATGAAAAACCCAAATAATATGTCCCCATCAAACATAAACAGTACTATAGAAGAGCTTTACAATAAGAACCCCTTGGAAATAACTCAGGTAACTAAATTTAAAATAACAATCATAAACATTATCAAAGAACTCAATGAATTTAAAGAGCATTCAAGAAAATCAAAGAATTAAAGAAGATAGGGATTAGCTTCTGACTGAATTCACAAAGATATGAAAACTCAGGCTGAAATGAAGAAGGAAGTGAAACAATATACCAATTAGAAAGGACAGGAGAAAGGCTTACCAATAGAATGAATGAAAAAGAAAGCAGAATATCAAAATTGAATGATAATGGTGAAGAACTGGACTGCTCAAGTAAAGATTATGAAATAGTAATGTCCTTTTTCCCATTCTGTAGGCTGCCTTTTCACTGAAGGTTTAATGAACATTGCTGCAGAAAGAGTTTTGTTTTCATGAGGTCCCATTTTTAAATTGTTGGTCTTAAGACCTTACCTAGTGGATCCTGTTCAGAAATTCCTTTCCTGTGCCTACGTGGACCAGTGTATTCCCTACTTTCTTCTAAATAGAATTTTTGGTTATCAGGACTTATGCATATCTGGACAGCTTTAATTTGACTCAGTGACTTATAAAGAAAAATAAAAAGATATGATGTTGCAAGTGGGAAGTGAGAAAGGTCTGGGAGAAGTTCTAAAAGGTATTTGATTACAATATATTGGGTGCATGTATAAAATTCTAAAAGACTAGAAAATACTAAGGAACTTGAAAAAAGCTATTTTCTACATACTTACATTTTAGCTATTTATTTTTGTTACATTATTAAATCTTGCCATCAAATGATAAATTTCATTGTTTATCATTTTATAATTTAAACACAGAGGTTCTTTTCATAGAGCATGTTTTCATAGGATTTAAAGTTTCCATGAGAGTTAAAACATGTGAATTGACTAAAACAATTTTGATTGTCATTATTTTGTCTTCATTAGATATGTTATATCATATGTAATATGTCAAAATATGTCACTAGACACATGAATGATAAGTTTATGTCCCAAGGTATTCCTCAAGGGAAACTTATGGAAATGGCACATATTGTTATTTAGTAGTAAAAGAAGAACTTTCATGACATCAGACCTGCAGTTTCAGCTGTCGTTTACTAACGCTGACATTTAAAATGAATTGTATCATTCACTAAGCTTCATTTACGGTCCTAAAAATAAACAGCCTCTTTAACACTTGCTTATTGATAATTTAAGAGAGAAGTGATAGAATCTGTTTATTATAACTCTCTTACAGCACAGATGTCATTGAAGTTATTATCTTATTAGCAGGTACTTTAAAATCAACCACTCACAAGGTTAAAACAGTATGGGAAAAGGAGAGAGAATAAGATTTCTGATCGTGTATCTATTTTCCTTTGGCCTGTGAGCTATTTCAGATATAATTATTAATGTCATGTCTAATTCATTCCTTGAAACAGTACACACTATGTGTTGAATGAATGAATGAAAAGCAGACAAATTTCTATGCTCAATTCTACAGCTAACTCTGCACAGCTCCACATTTCTTTGTATAAACCATTAGAACTGGCAATGTATTTAAAACTATGCTCAGCAACATAACATTGTATAAAAAGTATACATTATATAATAATACAGCAGTCTCTCAGATGATAATAATGACATTTGTTAATGTTTTTATTGCAAAAAATGACTATTTCTACCGAGTTGGGTAATAAATGTTAGTAAAAAAGCCACAAACCAAATTGGTATGAATGAATGTCTATATACCATCCTATTGTGTTTTTCACATTTGATATTGAGTTAGTTTAATTTAGACTAATTTGTCTTCAAATGGGTCAATTTGCTAATGGTTCGAATTAGCAATTAGAAGCAAATAATAGAAATCAAAAACAGAATTTTACACTTTTTAGATTTTAGAATTATGTGGTTAGATATCTTAGAACTTGTATTTATTTAATTTTCTATTACCTAGAAATTATTAGTTCTAAGTTTTGAGGTATATTTGTTTTATTAATATTAAATAAATATTATAATTTCTGACTTGGAATATTTATTAAGCAGAGGTACATTGTTAATGAGTTATTTAACAAACTAGATATATTGTTTTCCTTGTTATTGAACAGTGACTTTATGCTTACCATCAAGATTATTTTGCAGCAAGTTAAGGGCATTAATCACTTTACATAAGTAAAAATATTTTAGAATACTTTTACTTGAACTTCTTTGTCATTTATTTTAATATTAAACTCATTTTACCTTTTAATTTATTATTTTATAATTATTTGCTTGTAATAAATGTAGAAATGAATCATTTTTGCATTATTCTGAGGCCTCTATTTCTAAATGATAATTGGGGAAAATTTTTAATATATTTCAATTTCTCCAAGATATATGTCATTTAAAATTTGCTTTTATTCACTTAATCCCACATAATAAATGAAAGGTAATTTTATGGAAACACCAGTGTGTCTGTCAGATTCCACTCAGGTGGTGTAGTCTATCCTCAAAGACATATTCACTGTTCATGAACCATTTTGAATGCCGTTCCTAGAACTCAGTTTCTAACTTAGAGGAAGAATAGATTTTAGTTTGTGTGATTTTACGGAGTACTGCAGTGTTATTGTGACATGGTCTTTAAAATTTTTTATTATAATTGTATGAGAACTTTTCTTCAACTAAAAGAAATCATGGTTCATATAAAACTCATTCTACAACACTTAAGTTGATTTGACTTTCCACAGATATGTGGTTGCACATCACCATCCTTGCCCTGTGACTTTGTTCATATTGCGGCTTAATGTAGTAGTTGTAAAGAAGTCAGCTTACAAGGAATCACAGTAATCAGGCTGTTTACAAAAAAAAAAAAAAAAAAAAAAAAAAATCAATGTACTGAAAAGACCTCCTATCTTATTATAATGCAAATGCGAATAAAGACAAGCAGTAGTCACCTCTGCTGGATCTATGTGAGGGGCGTGGGAAAAGAGAAAGGAGAAGGTATCAACAAAGGCTGCTTTCTAAATAAATCCTAGAACTATAACAAAGTTGATCAAAACCAATTTTTATCAGACGTAATTTAAATGAATGATAATTATAAAGTCACATGTGAATTAGAGCAAATTTATTATGTGTTTTATTATAATAAATTTGATTATAAATAGTATTACAAAGTTACATATAGCTCAGGAAAAGGAGCATGACATGCTAACACTCTAAGGCAGTCAAATACTGTGCTGGATAGCTTTAGTATCAACTTGACACTCCTGGGTTGAGGGAGCCTCAATCGGGGAATTTCCTCTACTGGACTGGCCTCTGGCCATGTCTGAAGGGCATCTTCTTGATGAGTGATGTGGGAGGGCCCAGCCCACTGTGGGTCGTGCCACCACTGGGCAGGTGGGCCTGTGCTGCATAAGAAAGCAGGCTGAGCAAGGGCCAAGAGAGCAAGCCTGTAAAGCAGCGTTTCTCCATGGCCTATGCTCCAGCTCCTGCCTCCAGGTTCCTGCCCTGAGTTCCTACCTTGGGCTCCTGATGAACTGCGTGCGACCTGGGAGATGTAAGACAAATAAACCCTTTCCTCCCCAAGCTGGTACTGGTCAGTGTTTTGTCACAGCAATGAAGAAACAAGCTAGGACAGAGATTGGTACCAGAGTGTGGGGAATTACTGTGACAGACCTGACCTTGGTGTTTTGGGGAGGACTGTGGAAGTGTTTGGAACTTTGGGCTGGAAAGGCCAAAGTGCTCAGAATTTGTTGCTGTGGAGCTTGGGACAATTATGCCAAAAGAGTTGTAGATGATGGTGGCCTGGCTTGTGGAGGTTCAAGGGGAAACAGAGACCATCAGGGCTGTTTGCATGAGATTTTAGATTGAGAATCTGTGGGTTCTGGTTGGCTGGAACTGAAGAATCAGCTGTGATTAAGAAGAGACCAGAACCTGAAGCAAAACCTTTGCTTTATTGGGACAATTGATGCTGGTTAGCTGGGGCTGAAAAATCAGCTGTAAGTACCAAGAGACCAGCATCACTGTGGTGAAGTCTTCTGGGAGGTATTTCCTCAGGGTCAGCACACAGAGGGGACC
>NW_008338715.1:242540-249320 GCF_000622305.1 Nannospalax galili | reverse complement strand
TGGGGAATTGCCTCTACTGGACTGGCCTGTGGCCATGTCTGAAGGGCATCTTCTTGATGAGTGATGTGGGAGGGCCCAGCCCACTGTGGATGGTGCCACCCCTGGGCAGGTGGGCCTGTGTTGCATAAGAAAGCAGGCTGAGCAAGGGCTAAGAAAGCAAGCCTGTAAAGGAGCATTTCTCCATGGCCTGTGCTCCAGGTCCTGCCTCCAGGTTCCTGCCCTGAGTTCCTACCTTGGGCTCCCTGATGAACTGCGTGCAACCTGGGAGATGTAAGACAAATAAACCCTTTCCTCCCCAAGCTGGTACTGGTCAGTGTTTTGTCACAGCAATGAAGAACAAACTAAGACAAATACTAATGAGTTACAAAAATTACTTAAGTTTGAAACCTTTGCAAATATGAGTATTTAGAGTACAGTAAATCAAATATTTAAACAAGTAAATTTCAGCCTTTAATTCACTGACATACTGTGGCTTTCTTAAGGAAGAAAAAGTGATAAAAAATTAGATAAGAAATTATAAGAGCAGAGGGAAAAATGGAGGGAGGAAAGGAAAGAAGAATTATGCCCAAAATTGTGTAGAATCTTCTCTGGGGGGCAGCTCTGGCCTCAATCAATCTAAAGCTGCTCTTGAGATGCGGGTATACATTTCCAAGCAGTATATTAAAATTTCATGATCAATAATGCTGAAAGCTGTAGAACATACGAGCAAAATAAGTGCTGACAATTCACCAGCATAGGAATTTAATAACATGTCATCCACTAGTTTCAGCCGTAGTGTCAGGAGGAGATGACCATCCGTATTACAACCCGTCAAATGAATCTCCATGTGTCAGGTAATAATAAAACAGGATGCTACCTTTGTTCCAGGCTGTTTGCTTTCCAGAACACAGTGCACAATTCATATGCTAATGTGATTCTACTGTTTCAACACCTAGGCAACATGTCAAAGACTGCTTTGTTTTTAATAGGGGACAAATCTAGTAGCTTTTACTTCTTTGCTGCCACCTGTATCAAGATGTGACAACAAGTCCTCTTTGGGTTTGGCAGAATCTAAATCATACATCATATTTCCAGTTAATGCCATGTATCTGCACTGTTTATTGCTTACTGTCTGTTAAGGCCATTACCTCTCTTATTTAAGTACATGAATTTTGACTTAAGGAACTCTACACTGAACAAGTCACTTAGGTAGATGTTTACCAAACATAATCAGTTAGGGTTAGCAGAAATCCCTTCTATTTGAGGAATCATTCCTAATATCAGGATAAACTTGTGAAAATATGATCATTCTAGTACTTAGCTGACACAGCACAGAGTTATCCAAAAGAGTCTTAAGTTAGAGATTACCTTGATCAGATTGTCTATGGGCATGTTTTCAGGTGCTTTTTCTTGAATACTGATTGATATGGGTGGGCCCAGCCCACTGTGTACTGCCATCCCTGTGCAGGTGATCCTGGGTTGTATAAGAAAGCTGTCATAGCCTGAGCCAGAGTTAGCAAGCCAGAAAGCATCATTCCCCCATGGTGTGGAGTAGTGCCTCCATGAACCTACATCTTTGTGCTGGAGGTAGCAGAGCTAATGAGTTGAGGCTACATAATTCCTTTGGAGCCCAGAAGATCATGAGTGATTTCAATATGCTGGACCCTGAGCTATGAAACATGAATTTACACTGCTAGATTTTGTTTTGCTTTGCCTGATTGTAACTATGCCCTGGGTCTCCACTCTTAGAATAGGAAAGTATTTAATCTGTTGATTTTATAGGACCCCGCAGTTAAACTATGGATACTTTAAAAAGACATTGAACCTTTAATGAATTAGAAACTTCAAAGGCAGTGGGAGTTTTAAAGTTGTATTATATTTTATATTATGAAATTAATGTGATATAATGGGGAAAAAAGAAAGAAAATGATATCGTTTAAAGTGATGTGTTTCTGTGTCAAACTGACAAAGGTGTGTCTCAATTAGGGGAACTGCATTGATCAGATTGGCATGTGGGCATTACTAGGGGCATTTTCCTGATTGCTGATTGATGGAGGAGGAACCAGCCCACTGCAAGCAGTGCCACGCTTTGAGCAGGTTGTTTTCAGTTATATAAGAAACTGGGTGAGCATGATCTAGAGAGGGCAGGCCAGTATACAATTATTCCTCTGTAGATTCCTCATCAAGGACTTGCCTTGAGTTCCTGCCTTGACCTACACTGGTGATGGACTGTAAATGGTAAAATGAAATGTCTCTTAACTTGGTTTTAGTCATGATTTGTATCACCATTGCAGAAGTCAAACTAAGAAAGTGATAAAGGAGATCGCCTGTTTGAGTGATTTGTAGAAATATGATTACATTTGTCCTTTAGTTAGTATATCAATGACTTGAGAAAGGTGGAAAAAAAACTACCTGTCAGGTTTTGAAAAATATATTATACTGAAAGTATATAAATTGGCAGATACATAGGGTCCTCAAGTTTGTATATCGAAGTATAAGATGAACATTTCAGTTAATACAGTTCACCATAGGTAGAGTTCATGCGATATCACTAGATTTTACTTGCTTTGGTCACAGTACCAACAAGAAACATGGTGACTAAGTTAGATATTAGGTACTTGTAATTTATTTTGTTATAATAATTTTACCATCATATAAATTATGTTTGCCTTGAGTATAAGCTAGAAAATCATCTTAAATTTATTTTTAAGGAATGCTTTATTTCTGAGTCAAAATTAGTTTAAAATCATGATATAATTTTATAATTCCTTTTACAACATGTAATTGAAATATTCCCAAGTTATACTTACCAAATTTGCTTTCCATTCAGAGTCTACACAGCCAATGATTAAGATTATCATTAAATTCATTCATTCAATCAATATCCATTTGACATCCTACTATGAATAGGTTTTGTACTCAACTCTTAAAAAATTTTAAGTTTTAAAGGTACTCAGAACATACCTGTTTTCTACTTCTTCCTTGTCCATGCAGTTAGGACTCTGTAAAGAAAATAAATAACTGCATTATCTGTCAGAAATTACCTGGAACAATTTCGAGCAAGTTGTTCAAGAATATGGAGAAAGTTTCAGTCTTGAAAATTTTGGTTTTATGAAAAGAGAGTATTAAGTGATATTTTTCTCCTTTTATGTTTTATAAAATTGTAAAGGTAATTTTCAATTATTTCTATTCAGTCAATAATGTATATTTTTCATATAACAGGGTACCTGTGATTTTACAGAAATAGTTATGAAGAAATGACAATTGAATGGGTGTGGCTATGTGAAACACTGGATATTGTTTGAAATTATACAAGTGAAAAGAGACAGAATCTTTCTATAACTAATAAATCTGAAAATTAAACACTTAAAAGTCACTTCAATTGAAAAATCTTTCTTTTATTTACCAAAATACATTTTATCATATTGCCAAGTTATTATAGATATGCTATTTTGACTTTTTCCCTATAGAGAATAACCAAGTCATAATTAATGAAATAGCATATTAGGAAGTAAATTCCAAATTTATTTATTTAGGTTATGTGAGTATTTAGAGATGTCTACTCAAGTGAAGCTGAGATTCTTGAATTATACCACTTACATGTTTATGTTGGGCTTTTTTTCTGGGCTGAGCTTACACGGGACATGTGCATGCTGTCACCATTGCTGTAGGTTCATATGGGTAACTTCCTAGCTGTCTAGAAATTGCTGTTTCCTTGCAGTCATCCATAATCGCTGACTCTTGCAATCTTTTTGATCCTTCTTCCACAATGCCTGAGACTTGAGACTTGGGAGGCAGAAGTTTGTTATAAGTGTCCTACTCAGGGATAAGTACTCTGTAGCCTCTTGTTCTGTGAATGTTGGCCATTTGTGCGCATCTGTGGTAATCACGATTTATTCATAAGGAAACTTCTCGGGATAGAGTTGTGAGATGCATTAATTTACAGGTATAACAATGAATCATCAAGAGTCAATTTAGTACAATAATCATTTAGTAGAAAAATAGTTTTAGGTCTCCCCTATGTCTAGTGACCAGTCTAGCCTCAGTTAATAAGCCTCATATCAATGTCAGGTATGGGCTCCATTCTAGGAAGCACACCTTAAACCCAATTAAAGAGTGGTAAGCTCAGAGTGCTTCTTCAGCTGTCCCTTAGAGTTATCCTTCCATGCCTGTTAACTGCTGCTCCTAAGCTGGGCACCACAAGCACACTAATATTAACTACAACACACAAGTCATCAGAATCAATGACACTATAGATCATGTGTTCTATAAATTTAAAAAAGTGATCTATATATAAAAAATGTGATCCCCAGTGCAACAGTACTGGTTGTGTGCTACCATGCCTGGCTTCACTAGGAATCTAACCTAAATCCTCATGCTGTGCCTCTGAGCCATTTCCCCTTCTTTTAAAACTTCAACTTTAGGCAACTGCTGCTGACCTTTTTATAGATTTAAAAGTCTTATATACAAACAGATATCTGCCTCTAACTCGTATTCCTCCAGATCAATCAGCATATTGAAATATTTGCATCATTATAAAGTTTTACAACATATGCAGTAGTTGATACTCCTGTTGTTTATACCTCCCTACATTTTTACTTATATTACAAACAGTAAACCTCACAGTATAGGAATTGAAATATGAGCTATAAAATTTCTTCTCACTGTCCATTCATTTCCTATTACTTATTGAATGTAAAATGAAAAATGAGTCAATAACTGTAACTTCATCATTTATCACCCCCTACTATTCACAAAACCGCAAATTCAGAGCCTCTTTCAGCAGAGGCGACTGCCATTATTCACTAGTAGGATGAAATAATAAAATCCGTCACCAATTCCTACCATACTTACTACAAATACCACTCTGTAGGTCTGTTGGTCACAAAATGTAAATTGTGTTCCTTGAATGTAAATTTTGTATTTTCTTCATTAAAAAAAAAAACCTATTGGGAATTTGGTGATTAAGCTATGAAGAAATATTTAAAAAACAGAGGCTTATTAAGATTTTTATAAATTAGTTTAGGTAAAGAGTGGTTTGCTTGTATTTAACTATGGATTCAATATTTATGAAAATATAGTGTAAAATAAAAAAAACATGGCATAGACCAGTAATTCCTATTCTTCAGTACTTTTATTCTGTTTTCACTCTTTTTAAAATATTTTATTTATTATTTTTATTTTATGTCTATGCGTGTATTGCCTGCATGAAAGTAAGTACACCCGTGTCATGCAATGTCTGCAGAAGACAGAAGAGGCTGTCAGATCCCTGGAACTGGAGTTGCAGACAGTTGTTAGGTGCCATGTGGGTGCTGGGATACAAACCAGTCTTCTGCAAGACAAGAACAGTCAGTGTGCTTAATCGCTGAGCCATCTCTCCAGGCTATTCTGTTCTTATTCTATTCTTATTCCGTTTCATTTTTCTCTTTCAAATCATTACAGATTGGTGTTGGTTTAATGATACTACACATTTCCCTTTCTTTTTGTACATCCTTGCATAATAGTTTCAGATATTTCTAGCTCATATACAAAAATGAGCAGAGTTAATAGTGGGATCTACAGGCATAGGTAATTAAATGTGATGTTTTGTGTAATTCACTACATTTTCAGTTATAATTTTGTGCCAACATGCAAGTAACATACCCTGACTCCTGTATATATCATTCAGTTAAAAGCACTCCCACATTACAGGAATTTATCTATGTGAGAACATGTTCCACCAAACACAGAAACGTACATTTTAAAGCTATTTTAGCATACTATTCACCATTGATAAATAGAAGTTAGGTTTAAGCATAAGTACAAACTAATTTTATGAGATGGAATTCAGGTTGCCAAGTCAAATTAGCAGATTCAAAGAAGACACAGATTACTCTGCCAAAGACAAAAGAAAATTTTTGATCTCTTGACAAAATCAGTATGTATGTGTGCAAGTGGGTTATCTTCTCAAACGACAGAAAACCAAAGCATATTTATTGAAAGAAAAACTACAGATAATGAGAAAAATGGATGGCTAACCTTTCCCATCTTTCTGAATATGCACAATATATTAAAAATAATTTCTAATTGGAACTATAGAGTGGATAAGCTCCAAGATTATAAAATAGTAGGAATGGATTTTTATCTTCAAATTGAAAAGATAGATTTGAGCTAAAACTGGAATGCATTACGACTGCAATGACTTTTTTGATTTTCATATATACATTTTGTTCTTCATAGTCCTAATTTTCTTAGTAATTTTGAAATGGATTGTTTTGCTCAAAATATGTACCTTTCAATATCCATTTTACTCAAAAAGATTTCTGGTTTGATCATAAATTCATACTTGAAAGCATTATTATTTTATTTATTATATTTGTAAGGGGGAAGAGTCATTCAGAGAAATTTCTTTGGTTTTAAAAGGTGTAATTTTTCCCCAGTAATGTTATTTTCTGAATTTCTGTGCCTTTCTTTATTAGACTGACTAATACAGTTCTTTCTCTTTTAGTCTTTTTGAGACAGGCACTCCCTGTAGCCCCCGCTAACCTGGAACTCACTATGCAGATCAGGCTGGCGTTAAACTCACAGAGATCTGCCTGCCTTTGCTTTCTGAGTGCTGGGATTGAAGGCATATGCTATATGCCCGGCGCTGATTAATATAGTTTTAAAATGAAGAAGCACCTTACAAAACTGCAAAGTCACACGTGTATATAGTGACTCGGGTTTTTAATCCCAGTATTGGGAGGCAGAGGCAGGCAGATCTCTGTGAGTTTGAGGTTAGCCTAGTTTCAATACAGGGAGACCCTGTCTCAAAAAGACCAA
>NW_008338715.1:234562-242500 GCF_000622305.1 Nannospalax galili | reverse complement strand
CTCTCTCTCTCTCTCTCTCTCTCTCTCTCTCTCTCTCTGTCTCAGAATCACTTCAACTAAGCTCTATCTGACATGAGCTCCTATATTGGGTTATCATTTCTGCCTAAACATATCATCCTTTCATGCTTCCACCTTGGTGTTAGCTTAGCCTATATCATATCTTTATAAATTTAGTGTAAAACCTGGTCACTGATGCTTTGTTTTCTATCTGCTTTTCTGGTGGTTTTGAAATGTTGAGATAGGGAAAGTAAGAAGTAGTTTTTAAAGAATATTTTAATTGATTTTCTGTGAATCTCACACAATGTATTTTGATCTGTTAGTCCTCATCACCCATCTTCTCTCAGATCCACCTCCCTATCCCTCCCACTTAATGTCATACAGTATTTTTAAGGTTTATGGAGTTCACCCGTGCTCCCAAAATAGTTCTGGCTATATATACATACCTTGGAGAGTAGTCAAACAATCCAGGATCATACCCTGAATGAAAACTGATTCTCCTTCTCCCAGCAGCTATCAATTGTGGATAGTTCCTCAGCTAAGGGTGGGGTTTTAGGTTAACCTCCACACTATATGCTTTGTTTTTTGTCTGCCCTGAGTTTGTTCAGTCATGTACATGCTGTCCACAAGTGCTATGTGTTTATGTGTGCAAATGCCCTGTTGTATGCACAAAACATGATTTTTATTAATTCATTCACCACTTCTGTCACTTAAAAATTTTCCTATCTTCTGCAAAGATCCCTGAGTCTTTGGAGGGGAAGATGTGAAATAGATTATGCATTAAAACTGAGCATGACGTACACTTATTCTCTGCATGATGACCAGTTGTAGGCCTCTGTGTTGTGCCATCTGCTGCAAGAAGAATATTCTCTGTAACTTTGAAGAATAACTCTAGAGTTCATTTTAAATAAGAAATAAGGTATAATATTTTTTAAAAATTGGCTCTAAACTTTAGTTGCCTTTTTCTAAGAGTATGCTGAATCATTAGTCTGTAATTTCTGGCAGAGATGTGAGGGAAAGTGATTTCACTAATGAGATATAGACACAACAATATCTTTGTATAGGTGATGAGAATGTTAGATGGGGACTTATATTTATCAGTTCCTTCCTTCATTATCATATTCATATTTTTCTTGTTCCTTTTGGTACTTCTAATCTTCATCCTTATGATTGCATATTTATAAATACTACTGATGAAGTTATTTTAGGGAAAGACAATTTAGAAAGTGGAAATGTCATCCAATTTAACTCAGTTTATTTTTGTAATATAGATTCAGTTGTAAGGGGATTACATTCTTCCACTTAATTTTCATACTCTTTCTTCCCATATATACACAGCTAAGAGCTCAAACCCAGCCACTGTTTCACCACCAGGCCTGGAGTGAATGGTGACAGTGTATGTTAGATAGGAGCCAGCAATAAGAATGGCAGTTAAAGCCCTGCAATATACATAGCCTTTTGCTTCTTGATGTGTACATTGCTGCCAGAGTCACAGTGGTTATTACTAAATCTGTGTGCTCAGGCATCATTTCACATGAATTTCTAGACATTGGCAGATATAGCCTCTGATAGTAACTGACCATGAGGGACTACTGCTTATAAGTCTCAGGTTTTTTAATTTTGAAAGGTAAGGAATTTGGAAACCATGTATCCATCTTAATGGCAGTTAACTTGCTTTCAAAAATGGAAACAAGAAGAGGGGGAAATGATGAATATTGTGGATCTATGGGACCCCTAGTCAACAGCTTCAAAAGAGGGAGTCCATTTCTACATTGTGTTTTTACTTTGCTAGCCTGTGGCATCTAGTAAGGGGAAGTGTCCCCCTTTTTGTGTATGCATATACTTCAAGGAGCTTCTATAATGGTAGGTTTCCATATAGAGGAATTTACTGTTACTTATCCCTCCCCTATGCTCCCTGTTATGCTCTGCTCTTCCATTCCCTAACCCATTTAATACTTTCTACTCTATTAGTCCCCCTTTATTCCTTTATATCACTGCATTCTATCTCCCCTGCCATGAAACTTGCCCCCACATGACCATTTATTAGTTTTCTTTCCTCTCTGGATTTTCCAATTGAAACACGTGAATCTAACATTTCAAAGGTAGCATCCAGCTATGAGAAAGTACAAGCAATATTTATCTTTATGGGACTGAGTTATCTAATTCAGAGTTATTATATCCATTTCCATCAATTTATCTGTGAATTTCCTAATTTTGTTTTTTTGTAGCAACTGAATAGTATTTCATTGAGTATCTGTAACATATTTTAATTATTCATTCATGAGTTGATGGGCATTGCCATTGCTCTTGGTTACCCATCAGAACTTGATGACAAGACCGTATTGTTGGAGATACTACATGCAAGACCTATAAAACAAACAAGGATCAATCAAACCTCATGTCTATGGCTTTCATAGTGCTGGACAGTGCTCTGCATTTTAATGGAAGCAAAAGTTAATCATAAACCTTAATCAGCTATGAATCCTACAAATTAAAACAATACCTGGCCTGATGAATATGTCCAACTAGTACAATAGAAGCACAAATATTATGGGAGTAACCAACCACTTTCTAACTGGATTTAAGGTTTGCTTCATAAGATGGAGCCAGTACCTGACATTGATATCAGGCCTAAGCTAGACTGGTCAGAGTCAACAGGAGGAAAAAAGAGGCAAATAATATTATTCTGCTAAATAGATATAGTATTCAACTCACTCTTAATGACTTATTGTTATACCTATAGATTGATGCATCTCTGAATTTTACCATAGAAATTTCCTTATGCATCAGATGGTGATTAACACTTAGACCCACAACTGGTCAATGTACAGAGAATACAAGATTGCAGAGTCCTTATCCTGGAATAGGACACCTATAGAAAACTTCTGCTCCCCAAGGCTCAGGGATCATTATGGGAGAGGTGGAAGAAAGATTGAAAGAGTCAGAGACAGTAGATAACAATGAGGAAACAGAATCTTCCATTAATTTCCTGGGAAATTACTCATCTGAACTCACAGCAGTGGTGACCACATGCACAAGTCCCATGTAGGCCCATGCCAGAATTAGTCCTAGCATAGATGTGGGGAAGTGGGTAAGAAATCCATAACCTACCTGAAGATCTCTTGGCAACCAAACATTTCTGGTAGTTGTAAAGTCATCCTTATTTAAGGGTAAGACTCACGGTATGTTAACCAGGCTCCAGTGAAAGAACCCACACTACAGGGTATTTGGGGAAACAAGTTTGACTCTACAAGCCTTAATATATCTATACATATATGTTTACATAATTTCTGTATATTATGTTATAGTATATGTAATATATAGTACATAAAATTGGGAAGAGGTAGGAATTCATGCACATGTAGAAGAGGTGATCTTAATTTGATCAAAACATATTGCTTGAAATTTGCAAAATTCACTTAAAAATGAAAACTCTTCTTACTAGATTTATCAGAGCAGGGTCATAGAGCACATTCTTAATGGAAAGACAAACAGGTAAAAGCAAAGAATCAAAACTTAATGGACCAATACCAAGATAGAAAATTCTCAGCTGTAATTAAAGTACTGCTGAAAGAACAGGATAGAGACTAAGATTTAAACTCCAATGGAATCTGGCTTGGTGGCTCATGACTGTTATCCTCATTTTTGGTACCACTGCTCAGCAATATCATAAAGACATTGAGGCCAAGCTGAAAAACATATAGTATGTTTCAGAACAGCTTGATCTGTAATATGAGACCCTATCTTATAAATAAACATGAAAGAAAGAAAGAAAAGAAAGAAAGAAAGAATTAAAGAAAATAGCTACAGTGAGTCCATCCATTAGAGTTAAAAATCTTTTGTGAGTTTTATCTCCAACAATTTTACTGGGTTTCTCCTAGTGAAAAAGTCACCATTTGATATATTTTCTGAGCATTGCTTTTCCTAACAAGATTCCATCCAAATTATCTGTCAGTGCTTCACTGACACTGAAAATGTGTATGTCCAACTCCAGGTCGTCCAGTCTTCCTGATTCACTGAAGGCTGGAGAACTGAAAAATATTATTAAAGTCAGCAGTCAAGGGGCAAGTAATCACACATCCCTTGTAGATTAATTACCACCCCATCAAGGAGGTCACTTCATCACTGTTTCTTTGCATCAAGTGAAGAGGTCTTAGAGAAAAAACAGAAGAACTTGAGGTAGACACAACAGATAAAATAGTCAGAACAAGAATTTAAGGTCACTATGATTATTTATCTGATGAGAATTAAAGAAAAATGCAGACAGCAATCAAGAACAAATGTATAATATAAGCACATGATGGAAATTCTAAGAATCAAAAGAGATGGTATTCAAAAGCACTGCATTAGAAAGTAAAAGTTACATTAGTAGATGGACAAAGCTGGGGAAAGACACATAGGCCTTCAATAAGTCAGTAGAAACTTCCAAAAATAAAGAAAATAATGTAGCAAACAATGTGCCAATTAGATTTGGACATAGTGTCTGGATATTGAGTCTAAATTCATTATAAGTATTTATTTATAAATATTGTTATGGTGATAATATGAATAACAAAAAACAGACTTGGGCAAAGTAAATTATGCTATATAATGTGAATGAGTCTTGATAAATAATGAAGGTTAATTAGAAAAATACAGCCTTACTGGAATATTTGCTGAGAGTCCTTGAATTTCAGATGTTAACTGTTCATTTGTTTTGCTATCTAGCCTGCGTGTGTTCTCCACTGCTTTTTGACTTGGAAAGATTTCGCATTACTGCAAGATAATTCTTTAAGTATAATCCTATCTCTACCTACTTATTCTATCCATGTGTCAATCATCTGTTGCCTTTCTCTATCATCTATCAATCTATAATCTGTCTATCCATCTATCATTTATCTCCTCTCTAATCATTCATCCTCCTCTTTAGAGTCTCTTGGAAGAACACTGAAAGTGCTCAAGAACTCCTTTGATTTGATTTGCAATTATTTCTCTCTTGACTCACTCCTAATGCATATATTCTTAAAGTAAGAAAAATAGAATACAAACTTCAAAACTTTCCTATGAACATAATTTTAAAACAGAGAGGGCTTTTCAGCATTTACCATACACATTTCTATTTTACTATTAATTTTTCTTAATTTAAGAAATTTCTTAACAGGTGCTTGCAGTTTGTTGACTTTTTTGAAAAAAATCAACTTGCCACTTTACTGAACGTGTTGAGCAGTTCTAGTTTTAAGGTGGAATTTTTAGGAGTTCTTAGGTATAGTATTGTATCATTTGCAAAAAGGGATAATTTACCTCTTTTTTTTTTTTTTCCAATTAGTACTCCTTTAAATTCCTTCTCTTGTCTTATTGCTTTAGCAAGAGTTTCAAGCAATATACTGAAAAGGAGTGGAGACAGTAGACATCTTTACCTGGTTCTTTATTTTAATGGGAATGTTTCAATTTTTTTTTCCATTTAGAATGATGTTGGCTGTGGGTTTGGTATATATAGCGTTAATTACATTGAGGTGTGTTGCCTCCAGTCCTGGGTTATCTCTAGGGGTTTCTCCTTGTAGTATTTTTCTACAGGACAGGATGAGTTTGGTGGGAGCTGTTTTCATTTTCCCTGTTGCAATTTTGTTATGTCGATTTCTTTTGTTGTTAATCAGGTATGAAATTCAAGCCTTCCTTTGTTGTGCTGAAGTCTGATCCTGTTTGTGTAATTGGTGTGCTTTGGTTGTTTTCTTATTATAAGTGTTTAAAACTGAAACCTAGGTTGGAGGGAACTGATTTCTTCAGATCAGCTACTCAGGAGTTCGGCTACTCAGGAGTTCCCAGAGGCCCAAGTCAGATACACTCAGGCTTCCTTCTAACGTTTGCATCTCTACCAGCAGGTACTAAGAGCACAATTTGAGAAGTTCACTAAGGGGAGGCTTGATTTTGGCATTCTCAGGCAGTCTACTGAGTTCTCAGCCCCTATACCAGGCAGAGGCCAGATCAGGCACTCTCAAATGGTGTGCTAAGGTAGGGTAGGTTTACCCCTGGGGCCAGGGGAGGGGCCTCAATTAATCCCAGTTAGGGGGTTGTTTTTTCCCTTACTAGACACCATAGGGTAACAAAACAAAGCAACGTCAGGAATGAACTTCCTCTCTTGAAGCTGTTGACCAGAACTCCCATAGACCCTGCCTCAAACACTATTGTTCATTACCACTGTTACACATTGGAACTTATGAATAACACCCTAATACTGAAGACACCACCCACATAAGCTGTAGAACAATAGGAAATCAAGCTTTTGCTAACTTCAAAGTCTTATCTCTACTAACTGGCTTACAGCTTTGTGGAAGGTGCTATGCATGTGTCTTACTCTGATTTCAATTATGATAAAAACACTGACCAAAACTATCTTTGAAAGGAAAGGGTTTATTTGGCTCACAGCACATTCCATCATCAAGGGAAACTAAGGCAAGAATTCAGGGCAGGAACCTGTAGCACAGACCATGGAGGAATGCTGCTTACTGACTTTCTCCTCTGGCCTGTGCTCAAGGTCACCTGCCATGGGAGTCAACAGCCATAGTGAGCTGGGTCCTCCCACATCACCCAACAATCAAGAAAATGCTCCACAGACATGGCCACAGGTCAATCCAGTAGAGAAAATTCCTCAGTTAAGATCTCCCTTCCCAGTTGTGTCAAACTGACAAGTAAAGCAATCCACCCCAATTGATTCCTTCTCAACTAGAGATACAGACACACTGCTAATAAATTGCAACCTTTCCCTAGACAAATGTAATTTCTTACTATGCTCAAAAAATGGATCCTTATTATTTACAGAAACTTCTTTTTCAACAGACAGAGACTGTTACCAAGTTCCACAACTGGTCACACGCAGGCATTGTCTGTGAATTCCCCAAGCCTAAGTGGCACATCTACAATGCTAAGGCTCATGGAGCATAGAACAAGGGGTAAAGAGAACACTTAACACATCTCTTAGTTCTCATCAATGAAGCTCCCTCATGCAACAGAGGACCAGGAACACAAATGGTCACAATGAATGAAGCATGCAGAGTAAGAGTCTGCAGAATGTGGATCCTTAGACAGGACTTTTATATTAAACTACACCAACCCAGGGCTAAGGGACAATTGCAGAAGAAAGAGAAGAAAGATCATAAAAGCCAGGGAGGAGGTGCACAAATATGGAAATAGAGTCCTTCAAGCTTCTGAGACATTGCTCATATGAACCTACAGCAATGGGTCAACATATACAAGGTCTATGACACTCCATCAGACAAAAGTCCAAAAAAGAACTGTGGAGATGGGCAGCAGGCCCCAATCGTAGTTGAAAAACCTATATATGTTTGCAGCTGATTACTGCTGCATGAGGAAAAGATGATCCTCTTAAGAGAGAGACTCTAGATAGGCTGCCTAGACCCCAGTGGATGAACTTACACTGAGGAGGTTTAGGGACACTATGTTAACACGCTAGGCCTTAAAAGAAATGACAGAATTATGAATTCCAGTGGGATGTGGGGCTATGGTAGGATGCCAATGGGCATGAAGGTATAAAGATCATGAAGACTGATTAAGATATTCTTCTGAAATATGGAAAAGTTCAATAAAAATTTGCAAAAGGAAAAAAATTTTAAAAAGTTCTAAAGGAAAGTTATCACAATCAGGTTGAAAATATATAGTCAATCATTTGGTGCTTTGAATTTCTCTTTGAAAATCTCAGCTTCATATGATACAATGAACGAAATGTATCTTTCATAATGTGTGTAGTTATCTACATTTTTGAAGATAAGTACCTAATTCAAATCTATGATACATAGGAAAATATTAATAGTTCAGGAAATGTAAGTTGTATTTTTTCTGTATTTAAATAAGGACATATGATTATGGGGCCTTGTTTCCTTTATTTTCAAATCTTTGTGTCTCAATTTGTTTGTATGCTTAAGACCTTATTTTTAAAGAGAAATTCAA
>NW_008338715.1:221263-234490 GCF_000622305.1 Nannospalax galili | reverse complement strand
GAAAATATACATATCATAAATATATTATATATATATATATATGAAGAGATATACCCCTTAATCTATATCCATGTTAAACTGGAGCCTCTAAATATACATTGGTATACATCAAATGGGATTTTCACATTTCACAAAGTTTATCACCTGAGATGAAGAGAACAGTCTATATCCATTGTACATTCGCTAACTTTACATGATACAGTGTTACCTTAATTAAACATATAGCTGGAGTGTAAATCAGTGATAGAGTATTTGCTTCACATATGAGAGATTTTGGGTTCAACTACAAAAAATGAAAAAGAATACAAAAGAAGGAAAGAAAGGAAGAAAAGAAAAAGAAAGAAAATTAAAGAAGAAAAAGAAGGAAAACATCTCACAACAGAGCATAATTATTTAGCCAGGTGTGGCACACTCTTGTAAGCCCAGTACTTGGAGATACCTTCAGGAAGATTATGAGTTCATAGTTACCATTGGTTGCATAGCAATTTCAAAACAAGCTTAGCTGAAACAATAATGTGGCCTAATATCTTCCATTCTACCAAAAAATATATAAAGCATAATTTTCTGTTTATAATGCTTTCTTCATTTAAAAGAAAAAAATAACCACATGATATAATCATTAACATTGTACTAGACAATTTTGTGAAATGAAGAAAAATAATTGTGTAACAATTAAACAGAGGAAATACCAATAAACACAGATCAATAGTTGACACTGTTTTAGTAGAGCTTTGAAAATTATGTCTATTTATACTCATTGTTTGTTTGTGTGTGTGTCTGTATGTCTGTGTGTCTGTATGTCTGTGTATGCACATGCATGCCACAGTATCTGTGGAGATCATAGGACAACTGGAAGAAGTAGGTTTTCTTCTTCCACCATTTGGTTCTGTGTGTTTAAACTTGGGTCCTAGAGCTTGGTGGCAAGCACCTTTATCCACTAGCTGTCTCACTAGCATACCTTAGCACATTTATCTATGATTGAAAAGAATAAATTTTGTATCAAACAGTCAAAATTATTTCTAATGTGGATGACAACTTTATAATTTAGGTAGTAGGTTGTGAAAGATTCGGGGATGAAAGTTTATTTTCAAGATATCAAACATATATATTACAAAGTATAAATTATAATATGAGATAATAAAGCCTTTCTCTCTTCCAAATATTGGGAATATTTGTCCTGGGCCCTTGATGAGCAGCCTGTCCAGTCTCTGTTATTTTTATTCAACCTGACATAATTCATTATAGATAAACTAGCAATGTTTGAACAGTTTTTGTCTCATAAGTAGTGATTCTGTGGAAATTCAAGAAACATCATACTCTCCAATGGGCAATAAGTTTTGTTTTTATGACTATTGCTTTAGTTGACTTAAAGAAATAGTAGCTTAAATCAACTTCAGTTTTATGACAATAATATTTAAGAATCATGATGATATGAATTGGTTATTATTTTAGTTTACTTGTAGTGGTTAATTTTCAAAGTTAAGCCACAAAAACATGCACTTTAGCCTCTTTAACAAATTCACATTTTTATTACTATTAAATATAACTCATTATGTCCCTTTTTGCTAGTAGTTTTATATAATGTGATTTACTTGGGATGTTCTTTATTTCCTCCATTAACATTGTAAGATGAAAGTGTTCCCATTTTCCTTTATAATTATCAATTATTATTATCATCAACGGAATAAAGGATATAGATGTTTTCTGAGATGCTATGTTGGAAAGATGAGTGTGTATCTTTGCTCTTTAGAACTTACCTAGTGTGTATAAGGACCCATACTAAATCCCAAGCACTGAAAAACAGAACAAAAATAAAAAACAATGCTTGTAAGTATTAAAAGACTGAGTGGCAGAGTGATTATAGCTTACTGATGAGTTACATTAAAAATAACACCTTGGCCTTAACATTGATAACATATATATGGGTTCCAGTTGGGGGGCTATAGGAGGGTGCTGGTAGGGATGGGTGTATAAAGATGATTAAGATTGTTTGAGATATGCTGTATAAAATACACAAAAATTCGATTAAAAATAAAATAAAAATTGAAATAAAAATAAGAAAAAAAAGTACCTATGTTACAGGGAAATAATGAAAAAATATGAGGTCTAAAATTGATTTTATATTAATAAAAATAGTCTAGCTATTTAAAAAAGCATAGAGTATGAAAATCTCAAGGCTTCTGTTCCTGGATTCTATGTTAATTAGTCTTAAGAAGAAGAAAAACAGACATAATCACAAGTTACTTTAGACAAAATTAATCACATTTGATGTAAACATTTTCTGGTTCAATATCTGTGCAATAAAATAATGCAGGTATATAACATTGGCTTGCATTCTTTTACAATTCTGAATCAATATAAAAAATGTAAAATATACCTAAAAGCTTACTTAGATGTTGATAAAGAGAAATAAAGACATTTACAATGAATTCTGGAACCAACTGAATGAACTCAAATTATATCTGCGTCATTTCTAGCTATGAGGCCTTAGGAAAAATATTTCTGCAAGCTGATTAATTCGTTTGTAAAATGAGGAACTACTGGCAACTTGTGACTGCTGAGAAGGAGAGGGTGAGTCTCCTGTTAGTCTCCTTTAAGGGAAAGACCCTTCCTAGGTTGATCGTGCTCCAGTGGATGAACCAAAGAGCATATGGGGACACAAATTTGATGCTATCGACTTTCTCTCTCTCTCTTTCTCACACACACACACACACACACATGCACAGATTATATAGAGAGAAAATATGATATGCAATTGCAATTGGGTGACAGATAGTATATGATGAAAATATATTGGAAGAGACGAACAAAAGTTCAATTAAAAAGACTGAAAACAGCCTTCCAAAACACCAGTATTTGGTTTATGCAGACTGTGTTCCCCAGGGGCTCTGGTTCCTTCAAGGGGCGGGGCCTGCTGTGGAGAATGGATTGAGCCTTGGAAGGAGGGACTTATGGCACCATCTTGGGACCTAAGCAGGAGCTGCGGGTAATGTGGGGGGAATGTGGGTGGAAACGCATCGGCCAGCCAGGCATACTCAAGGACAAAATGGCCTGACAGAGTGGACCTGGGGCAAGACTGCTGGCCCCTGAGGTGTGAGCTAATGCTAGTAGTGACCATGGTCATGCCGGGAGGGATGTGGTATGATGGGTTCTGAGCAGAGGGCACCAGGCTAGGCACTGGGTGCTCATTCCTTTGTAAGTTACTCCTTTCTCCCCCCCCCCACGA
This sequence comes from Nannospalax galili, assembly GCF_000622305.1. Lineage (NCBI taxonomy): Eukaryota > Metazoa > Chordata > Mammalia > Rodentia > Spalacidae > Nannospalax > Nannospalax galili. Next base: position 231,264 of record NW_008338715.1, on the reverse strand, counting down.
TAATAATAAATGCACATAAAGTCATGTTATATGGTTTGCCTGATAGCGCAAGAGACCCAGAGAGAACTCTGGTGACACAGACTGTTTAATAAATGAAGATTAAATACTGATAATGAATTTTACTGTGTAGTGGGTAGCATTCCCAAATATCCTGGAGTACTTACAAGCAGTCCTGAGGACCATGATTGCTTAAATCAGATCTCAAGGGATCTTTAAGAATGCCAATGAAATGGAAATTAACTACGTTTTATATCTTTATACAGAGTGGTTTCTTCTCATTGTAACCATTTCTAGCCGAGGTGATTTGTGACCATTAATTAGGTAACTGAATACAAATTAGACCTTTTCCTCAAAGGGAAAGACTTAATTTCCCAATATTCAATAGCTGTTCACCATTTGTGGTATTCATGATTTGAACCAGACTTCCTACCAATTAACAGTGTTACTCTGTGGTAAAATAATCATTCACTCAGGAGGAAAAAAAAAAAAAATCAGCCAATCATAGCCCTAGAGAAATCACAAAACTGTGAAGACTTAAATGACAAAGAAAATAAAACCCTTAAATTACTTAAGATTTATAAGTGATCAGTTCCCACAGATGCTCACAAATACTGAATTAGTCTGTACTCTTGGATGTGATAATTAGTAGAGAACAGAATTTAAGTGGTGCAAAATAATGAACGTGTACACGAAGAAGTCACTGGGCCAGTTCTACTTGTAGTTTTCCAAGCATATAGTTTTATCTTCAGAATTAACCCCAAATTTTGTCTGGTTTAACTTCAAAGACAATTCTAATGTTCTCTCTGAAGGAAAAGAAAGATGAAGGGTGGGGATGCATGGCAAAGCTTAATTTTCCATTCAGAAAGTAGCACCCATTCTTTCTTCTAAAATGCTTTAGCCCAGAATTAAAAAACAGGGCTACATCTGTAATGTGTAATGGGCACCCTGGGTGGAGGAGTAGGGTATGGTTTTGTCAAAACATGCAAATTGCAACCAAAGTATATATTATTGCAAATATGCCCATTAAACAAAAGACACAAATAACATATTGTTGATTATATTGTTCAAATGCTACACGAGCTTGGATAATTACCAGGAAACTGGCCCACTCCATCACATTATCCCCACCTCCAGGACTAGGACAGAATTTCTCTGCTCACCTTTCAGAAATGCCTAATGATTTAGCTAGAAATCTGTCCACCCTTCATCACCTCAACACTAATGGTCCTAGCTGAGATTGCCTACTTTACACAGTAGATTACCCTGGATTCAATCTTGTCCCTCCAATAAAAAAATTAAGAATGAGAATCTGAAGCGTAGATGAACTATTCATATCTCATTTAATATCAATCAAGTGACATCAACAAAAACAAAACCAAACTTCCATTCAACAAAGACAAGTTACAATTCCATATCAGACACACAACAATAAAAGAAATCCATATGTCCAGGTCACAAGACCAAATCACAAGCAATATGAATAACCAAGACAATATGTTCCTACAAAATCCCTCTAGTCTTATAGAAATGTTTAAAATGAAAAATAACCAGAGAAACACCAGGGCACATAATTTAAAAGAACAATCAAAAATATGATTAAAGAATTCAAGGTGATTAAAGCACACATGAAAAGTCACACAATGAATTCAAGAGGATGGGAATAAACTCCTTAGCGAAGCTCAAGAAATTTTGAAAACATAGCTGTGTGAGATAACCAAGAAATTTCAAGATTTAAGAAGTGAATTAAGGAAAGAGATGGAAATACTGAAGGAAAATCAAGTTCAGAGGGAATTAGAATAGGAAATCTCAATAACCCAAGTAGAAATTTCAAGGGAAAGTCTTGGTAGTGGAATAAAAAAAGTAGAAAACAGAATATCAGGACTTGAAGGTAATGGACAGAAACTGAAACACTCAAGCAAAGAATTTGAAAAAAATTTAAAAGACACAAGAAAGAAAAATAAGGAGATGTGGGGCAACATGAAGAGACAGAAATCTACAAAACATAGGAATAAATGTAGAAGATGAAGGTCAGATCAATTATAGAAATACTCAACCAAATTAAGTAAAATCATACCCAGACAGTTAAATAAGGACAGAATCTCAAATAAACAGGGCCATAAAAGAACATTCCATGTCTTTTCACAATAAAACCAATAAATATGTAGGGCAAAGAGATGATACTGAAAGAGAAAAACAATTTATATACAAAGGAAAACCTATCAGAATGAGAGCTCACTTTTCATTGCAAATTTAAAAGCCAGAATAACCAAGATCAATGCATGCTAAGTTCTACATGACCACAGATGCCAAACCAGGTTTCTTTATTCAGCAAAGCTGTCTATCCTAGTTGGAGGGGAAAGAAAAATTTTGCATGATTTACATTGGCAAACAGTTCACAGAACCAGCTCTCTAGAGAATCCTGAAGCAATGCAACAACCTGAAGAAAGGAATAATCATATGCATGATGCTACAGATGCAAAAAAAAGACTCTATATGATGAGTCCATAAAATAGGACTAAGAATACAAGCAGAAATAAAATGAGAGAAACCAATAAACATTTTTCAACAATATCTTTAAACACCAATGATCTTAACTCCCCAATCAAAAGACATAAGTTAGTTAAATGGATTAAGAAACAATATCCAACTTTTTGTTTTCAACAAAAAACTCATCTTCAAGGACAGAGACCATCTCAAAGTGAAATGAGGAAAAAATAAATTGCAAGCAAATGGCACCAACAAACAAGCCAAGTTGCTATCCTAATATCTGAAAAAAATAAACTTCAAACTAAACAATCAGAAGACATAAAGTCATTTCATTCTGATCAAGGGAAAAATCAACCAAGAAGACGTTGCAATCATAAACATATATTCACCAAAATCTGGTGCACTCAATTTAAAAAAAATGGTACTACTTAACTTTAAGAGGCAGATTAACTCCAGCTCATTAATAGAACCTGACTTCAATATCCCACTTTTTCCTCATAGACAGGTCATGTGGAGAAAACAGAGAATATGAGAAACATCTGAATTAACTATCATACATCAGATGGATATCTACAGAACACTTCACTCAGACAGCAAAGAACAAACATTCTACTCAGCAGTCCCTGGAAGTTTCTCGAAAATCAATGACATACTGAGGCAAAAAACAAGCTTCTGGGAGTCTCTTGGGCCACCATGACCAATAACTCAAAGGAAGGTATCTCCTGTCTGTCATTGTTTCTTATTATGTAGGCTTTAGCTATACATATGGACTCTTAAAAATTATATTGACCCCATTAATCTTTGTTTACACTTTCCTTTTAGGTGTTTAAGACCCTACAGTTGGCCAGATAAACCAATTTATTTTTATTCTTAAGATTATTTGAGGATCTGTTCCTCAGGGGTAACATGGGCTTGGGAGGAGCCCCTGGATCCATTCTTTTACCAGTTCAGCCTAAAAGTCAAAGGTCCTACTCAACCATAGCTGGCTTCACTTGGAAGCATGGAGGAAATGTTTCCTCTTTGTTGACCCTCCTCTTTGTAGACTGGACACTGATTCAAGTCCATCTGGTGGGTTCTCCACAGCCTCCTTGATCAAGAGGACAGATAACTCACCACAGTTACAGGACATTTTGAGAGATGCTCATAGTCCCCTGGAACTTAGTCAACCTAGGAGGAAAGGGCACAAAAAGTGTCCTTTATGTCTCTCTGACCAAATTAGTGTAGGCCTCATAATATGGCTGTTAAACATCCAAGAAGGTTAGTTCCACCAGTCTGGTACTTTTAATTACCATGTGCCATGTAGATAAAGCTTGAGTAAAGATCAAATGCTCTTGGATAAAAAGACTGCCAGACAGTAACCCAACCTAGAACTGGGAAAATGAACAGCAGACCCCAATCTTATCTAGAAGAATATTGACATTTGATTGCTGCTAGATAAGGAACAGCTGACTAGATTCAGTAGATGGACAAGCACTGGGGAATGGCTGGGGGCACTGACAATAGATTGGACAGCAATAGCAGTGTGTGGGGGGGTAGGGGTATGGGAGGATACCATTTGGAAATTGGATATGTGAATGAATGGGATTGTTTGGAATTTTCTGTATGATATACACACAAAAAATAAAACAAATTTTTAAAAAGGGCTTGTATTTGAGGAGGAAGCATAAGAATTTATTTCATGTTTATTAGTAGAGGTGATAAGCATTACCATTGAAATCTACCTGATGACTTTATATCCATACCCAGGGACCAAGGATCTGAGTGTAACCAACTGTGACTAGTAATAATCAGATACATAGAGATTGAAGAAAAATGTGCAAACATCTAAGCGTTAGTAGCATTAAAAAATGTAGGAAATATCATATTTTAAAATGAAATGGAGATCTTCTTTAAAGTTTAAAAACTCATTCAGTTTTATGTCTTACAGGGTTTATACTTACTTCAATATTGTATAACTGTATTAATTCAACTGTGAACCTAAAAATTTATAGCCACTTTTGAAAGGGATGTATCCTTGCTCTGGAAATTGTTGCTGAATATGTTAAAGCTGTAATGGCATGCTTCACTTAATCATGTGATTATTAAACAAAAAACTTCAACAAATACAAAAAATTGAAATATTTCCTTGTATCTTATCTGTCCACGGTAGAATAGAGCTTAAAAGAAAAAGAAAAGGAATCTCTAATAACAACAATAACTCATGGAGATTCAAAAAATTACTCATTGATGAATATGTCAAAAAGGAAACCAAGACATTAATAAAAGTATTCTTCAAAATAAATGAAAATGAAAAACACTGCAACAAAAACTCAGACACAGTAAAATTAATTTTTAAGAGAGGAGAATCTGTAGTTCTAATTTCCTACATTTTAAAAATCAGAGCAGCAAAACAAGGACTTACAAAATATAAAAATAAAATAAAAAATAAGAATAAACCATACCTCAATCCAGCAGAGCACAAGAAATGAAAGAAAGAAATATCAGATCCAAATCAACAAAATCAGATATGAAAGGAAACCCTGCAAAAGACATCAAAGGAATCCACATCATTATAAGGGAATATTTTAAAAATATATACTCCATTAAATTAGAAAACCTAAAAGAAATGGATGGATTTCTAGATTCAACCAAACCTCCAAAGTAAAATCAAGATGAGATCAGCAACTTAAACAGACTCATAACAAATAAGACTTCCGAAACATTAAAACAAATTCTTCCAACTAAAAAAATCTCATGCCCACATCGAATCAAATTTTATCAGAGCTTCAAAGAAGTTCTACAACCAGTACTGCTTAAATTATTTAAAAGATAATAGAACACCCAAACTCCTTTTATGAAGGCAGTTTTTCTCTAATACCCAAACCAACTGAAGCAGTAACAGAACAAAGAAAAAAAGAACAATGAAAAACAAGAAAATAGTCGTGATGACCACAGGTGGAAAATTGTTAATAAAATAATTACAAGCTGTATAAAACTCCTGGCAAGATATGTTCACCAGTGCAATAGCGGAACAGTTAAAATGTGAATAACCAACCCCTTTCTAACTGGAATTAAGGTCCATTTTATAGGTTAGAGTCCAAGCATACATTGATACCAGGCCTTGGAACATGAGGCTATATAGATTGTAGGGCATAGGGGAGAACCAAGTAATAGTTTTCTACCAAATAATTTCACTATTAAACTAATTTGCAATGACTTATTGTCATGCCCAAATATAAATATATCTCTTAATTCTCACCAGAGAAGCTTTTTTTTTTTTTATTGTAGCTTATGGTGATTAACCCAGAAACCCACAAGTGGCCAACTTTCAGAGAACAAGAGGCTGCAGAGTACTTATCCCTGAATCAAGCTTTGGCTTCCCAAGGCTCAGACATCTTTGCAGAAGAGGGGAGAGAACGATTGTAGTAGCCAGGGATTGTTGATGACCACAGGAAATAGACCTTTCCAGACAGCTGGTCAGTTACTCAGGTAAACACTCAGCAGTGGTGACAATATTCACAAGTCCCATCCAAGGCAACCAGACAAAATCTTAGCATAGAAATTGGAAGTGTGTAAGAAACCACACCACTACCTGAGGAACTATTGGCAGCTGATGGATTCTGGGAAATGGTGAATAAGTCTCTTCAAAGAAGGTGGCTCTTGGAAGGTTAACTAAGCTCTACTGGATGGACCCACTAGTGGAAGGATATTTGGAGACAAAACTTAGACTCTATCAGCCTTATTATATATAATACAGTGCATTAAATTGTACATTTTGCAGTAAGAGGAGGTATTGATATGGGAGAGGATCTTAATGGTACCAAATTATATTGTATGAAAAGTTCAAAAATTCAATATTTTTTTTAAAGAATTGGCTTTATTTCAATGGTTCCTAATGAATGGGTTAATAAACGCAATAAATCATATAAAAGGAATTAAACACAAAAATCACATAACCCTCTCAGTAGATGCTGAAAAGGCCTTTGGTAAATTCCTAAATGCCTTAAAGTTTAAAAGTCTTAGAATTAATTTCCCTGGAGAAAACACACCTCAACAAAATTAAGGCTATATATGACATTCTTGCATACCACATAATTCTAAATGTGATAATCAGAAAGCATTTCCATTCAAATAAGGAATGAGACAAGGTTATGCAGTTTCTCCACTCTTTTCCAATGTAGTATTTGAAATTTTTGCTACAACAGTAAGATAGAAGAAAATTGAAGGGATACTAATTGTAAAATAAATCAAATTATTCCTATTTGCAGATGATATGATATATATGATAGGAGATCCTCAAAATCATCATAATAATTCTAGATAAACAATCAGTTTATTGATTGGCTTGGCTATTCTTACAAGAAGACCCAGGTTTGAATTTGTGCTCCCACATGTCAGCTAACAACCATCTGTAACTCCAGTTCTAGGGAATCCAACATCCTCTTCTGTCCTCATGGATATGGCATGACATGGATGCACTTACACATACATAGGCAGAAGTATTATACACACACACACACACACACACACACACACACTTTGACCAGTTAGGTGTTTCTATATTGACTGCTTCTCACTGAACAAAGAAGATTCTCTGACCCAGGTTGAGAACAGCCCCAATCTATGGGTATAAGCCTACATATAAGATAATTTAACATCATGATCACTTGGCAAAATAAGAACAGCAGGGCATACCCTAGGGTACATGACCTTTCCAGTCATGAGCTTTTGACCAGGGTTACAGTACTAGACCTGAGATTGGTCAGAAATCGACTCAGAAAGTGGTTATTTAGCCAATAACAATTATACAAATATTGCACCACTGGGCACACCTTGCCTGTATGGTAGATAAGGTCTAGTACTCGGCAAGGCTACTGAAGTCTTTCCTCCCTCAGATTAGCACCTTCCAACACTGTAAAAGCTAGCCAGCAAGGAAAATGTACAGTCAGCTTAAGATTGCTTTCTCTATGTCCTGCCACCAAATTGTGTGGTGACCTCATGCCTCTTAAACTTTTATACTAGACAGAGCTACAAGTAAACCTTTCTATTTCATGTGCCTGTTACATATTAGCTGTGCTCAAACCACAGAGGTCAGATTAGCACCTTCCAACACTGTAAAAGCTAGCCAGCAAGGAAAATGTACAGTCAGCTTAAGATTGCTTTCTCTATGTCCTGCCACCAAATTGTGTGGTGACCTCATGCCTCTTAAACTTTTATACTAGACAGAGCTACAAGTAAACCTTTCTATTTCATGTGCCTGTTACATATTAGCTGTGCTCAAACCACAGAGGTCATGAAAATATTATATTTAACAAGATGGGGTAATGACTATACAGGTAATCAAATCATCTCGATAATGTCCATTTATTCATCAGCCAAGAATTGTCAGGCAGTATAATGAGCACTTTCCACACATTATGATACACATCTACATATCTACATTATAGATGAAGGAACACGTTTTATAGAGATGTAAGAAACCTTAAAATGTTTTTTTAAATCACATAATTAATTAATGAAACTAAGGTTTGGCATCAGAATTTTAGATACTCAAATGTATTTCTTTTATTCATTATCTTTTTCAGTCACATCAGAAATAGGTAGACTATTGTTTTTAAATCAGGATGCAATTGACATTAATATTCTTCCTTCTATAATTACAGTATGTGCCCTAAGTAACCTCAGTAACAACTATAATAATCCATACAAAATGTAGAATCATCTGTTCAGTGATCGTTTTTCTGCTGTTGCATATTTTACTGAAGTAGTTGATATTCGAGAAAGTTACCAGTTTGGACTGAGGGAAAATAATTCGACTTTTTAACCTAACATTATGAAAAGAATTCTGAATGTGACAAATGAAAATAATTAAAGTTCCTAAAGAAGCATATGTCATCTTACAATGAGATTTCAAAAGGGACATTTTGTCAATCCCCAGCCCCTACCAAGCCTCAGAGAACATTAAAAAAAAAGTAGAAGGAAAAATTGTACTAGCTAGAGGATGGTGCAGATGCCATGGCTATTGTACTCTGACCTCAAAGCATCAGTGGTTACCTGCACAAGACCTACATAAGATTAAGCCATTTAAAATCCTCAAGTACAATATGTAGATTGTCTCCAGTACCCAGGACTCACTATTTACTGAGAACGTATTGGTAATTGGTAGCTGCTGGAAGATTAAGAATCATCATTCTTTGAGAGTTTGATCACTGGTATGTTTTCCATGATATATTGGTGACCCCACATCCATGCATATATGGATAGAACTAATTGTGCTTATTGGGTTATCAGAGAGAGAGAGAGAGAGAGAGAGAGAGAGAGAGAGAGAAGAGAGGGAGGGAGGGGAGGGAGAGAGGAATTACAAAGGTGATATATTATACAATGCAGGGGCAATTAGAGACCTAAATGGGATTTATAAGTAATCATATTTCATTGCATATGTATATAAAATTCTCAAAGAATTAAAAAAAGCTTTGTATATAAAACAAAAAAGAAGTGTGTTTGTATGTATGTGTAAATTCCCCACTTGTCAAGCATTGGGCTTACAATGCAATGCTCACAAGGCTTTGTACAGATAGTGTTATTGTAAATGCTACATGTCTTAATAAACAGCCAGTTTAACATAAAGCCTATGAATTGTATTAGAACGCTATAAATATAAACATGTTCATAGATCCTGTAGGTACAATGTACTAGTCAAAGAATATGATATATCAGAGATGTATTCTTTTCTTTCCTGGAATTTATAGTCCAACTGGAAGATATGAGTGTGAAACTTTGTCTTTCAAAGGAAAATAATTATTCTCATATGAGACTAGAGCAGCAAGTGCATAACTCACATCCTGTGATGATTTTTTAAAATTATTTATTTAATAACCGCATACTTAGAAGAAGCGTTTCATTACAATAGCATTGGCATATTCAATGACAATTTCCAGAGCTAAGATGCATCTCTTTGAAAATTGGCTGTAAATTTTTAGGTTTACAGTTGAATTATTACAATCATACAACATTGTACTCAGTATAAACCCTATAAGAGTAAATTAAATGAGGTTTTAACTTTTAAAAAAGATCTCCATTTCATTATTAAAATACACAGTACATACAGAAAAATTCACTTTTAATGGAATTGAAATTAAGATGTTTGCACATGCGTTTCTAACCTCTATAATATCTCATTATTACTAGTCACAGTCAGTTACTTTCTGAGCTCCTTGGCATCTGAGTGTGAATATAAAGTTGTCAGGCAGATTTCACTGGTAATGCTTTTCACATTTACTAATTAGTAAGAGGCAAATTTTTATGCTTTGAAGTATTATTATTATTTTTAATAATTGAAAAAAATTTTTAAAACTACATGATTAGAAGAAACATTTCACTACAGCTTTAACATATTCATTAACACTTTCCAGAGTCCATCTCTTTCACAAGTGGGTGCAAGTTTCTAGGTTCACAGTTGAATTGATACAGTTATACAATATTGAACTCAGTATAAGCCCTGTAAGACATAAAATTGAATGAGTTTTTAACCTTTT
>NW_008338715.1:197332-220965 GCF_000622305.1 Nannospalax galili | reverse complement strand
TTTTTTTTTTGTGTGTGTATCACACAGAACATCCCTAACCACCTTATTGAACTATATACCCACTTCCCAGATGGTACCCTCCCATAGCCTCCCTCCCCACACTAGAGCACTTATACGCTGATATCCCTGCTACAGTCTGCTGTGTTGGCACATCCAGCCATTCCCTACCACTTGCCCTTCTGGTCAATCTACTCAGCCTAACTAGACGTCTTTGTTTTAGAAGGGTCAACTGTTCCTCATCTAGCAGCAATCAGTTTTCAATATTCCTTTAGATAAGATTGGAGTCTGTTGTTCATTTTCCCAGTTCTATGCAGGGTTACTATCTGGGAGTCTCTTTAGCCACTCTGGCCAACAACTCAAAAGAAGGTATTTCCTATCTGGCATTGTTGCTTGTTATGTAGCCTTTAGCTATGCATATGGACTCTTAAGAAATTATATTGGCACATTTAATCTTTGGTTATACTTTCCTTTTGGGTGTTCAAGGACATACAGTTGGCCCAGATAAACCAATTTATTTTTACTCTTCAGGTCATTTGAAGATCTGTTCCTCAGGGGTCACATAGGCTTGGGAGGAGACCCTGGCTCCTTTCTTTGACCATATCTGCCTATGTGAAGATAAGTCAAAGGTCCTACTCAACCATGGTTGGATTCGCTTGGAAGCATGGAGGAAATGATTCTTCTATATTGACCCTCCTCTTTGTAGACTGGACACTGGTTCAAGTCCATCTGGTGTGGTCTCCTCGGCCTCCTTGATCAAGAGGACAGGTGACCCACTAACCATTACAGGACATTTTGAGAGATGCTCAGAGTCAACTGGAACTAGTCAACCTAGGAGGGCAAGGAGCAAAAAATGTCCTTTACGTCCCTCTGACCAAATTATTATAGGCCTCAAAGTATGTCTGTTAAACATACAAGAAGATTAGTTCCACCAGTCTGGTAATTTCAATTACTGTATACCATGTAGATAAATCTTGGGCAAAGACAGATAAACCTTAACAAGACATATATTTCTTGATCTGCTATGTATAATTTGTCAGTAGGTTTTAAGAGTAATATGGTTCCCTCTGGTTTTCAAAACTAGCTAGGAGTTATTTATCTCTCACATGGTCTCATCCCTCTATCATGGCTTTCCCACTTAAGGTGACCCTATTTCCCCCCTTTTTCTCTGAATAATACCCTTCTCCTACGGTCCTACCTCTCTTGAGCTCCTTCTTTCCCTTTATCCCCTAGGTTCCTTGTATACCCTTGCCTCCACCCTCCCTTAAACTAATTTCTTTTCCATTATCCTGGTTCCTGTAGTTATGTCTGGATACATACTTACCAAAGTTTGGTTCTAGAATTTACATATGAGGGAGAACATATGTCGATTTTTTTTCTAAGTCTGTGTTACTTCAGTTAGTATAACAATTTCTAGTTCCATCCATTTACCTTCAAATTTCATGATTTCATCTTTCTTTACTGCTTAGTAAAATTCGATCATATAAATGAAACACATTTTCATTATCTACTATTCATTTGAGGGACACTTAGGTTGCTTCCATCTCTTAGCTATTGTGAAAAGAGCAGCAACTAAATGGGTGTACAAGTGTCTCTGCAATAGGATGAGTTCTTTGGAGATATGCAAAGGAGTGTTATAACTGGGTCAAAAAGTAGGTTCATTTGTATTTTTTTAAGAGATCTCCACACTGCTTTCCATAGGGGCTTGTCATGGTTTGATTCTTCATTGCTGTGACAAAACACTCTGACCAGTACCAACTTGGGGAGGAAAGGGTTTATTTGTCTTACATCTCCCAGGTCGCTTGCAGTTCATCAGGGAGCCCAAAGTAGGAACTCAGGGCAGGAACTTGGAGGCAGGAGCTGGAGCACAGGCTATGGAGGAACGCTGCTTACAGGCTTGCTCCCCTGGCCCCTGCTCAGCCTGCTTTCTTATGCAACACAGGCCCACCTGCCCAGGGGTGGCACCACTCACAGTGGGCTGGGCCCTACCACGTCACTCATCAAGAAGATGCCCTTCAGACATGGCCACAGGCCAGTCCAATAGAGGCAATTTCCCGATTGAGGCTCCCTCAACCCAGGTGTGTCAAGTTGACACTAAAGCTATCCAGCACAGGGCTGAACAAGTTTGCAGCCCCACTAGCAGTGGATGAGTGTTCCCCTTTCCCCACATCCTTTCCAAAATTTGGTATCATTTGTTCTCTTGATCTTAGCCAGTCTGACTTGGTAAGATGAGAACTTACAGTGGTTTTAATTTGCAATTTCCTAATTATTAGTGATGTTGAACATCTTTTAAGATGCTTCATAGTCATCTTTACTTCTTCTTTTGAAAACTCTCTGTTCAGCTCCTTAGCCCATCTTTTAATTGGGTTATTCTTGTCTTGATTTTCTGTTTTTTGAGTTTGATTTATATTCTGTATGTTAAACCTCTGTTGGATGTGTCGCTGGTGAAGATTTTCTCCCATTCTGTGGGTTTTCTGTTCGATTCCCTGGTTGCCTCCTTTGATGCACAGAAGCTTTTTAGTTTAATGAGGTATCATTTGTTAATTCTTGCCCTTGTTTCCTGAGCAATTGATGTCAGTTTAGAAAATCCTTTTCTACACTTATATCTTGTAGGTTTTTTCCAATGTTTTCTTCTAACAGCTTCAGAGTTTCAGGCTTTCCATTGAGGTCTTTGATACATTTGGAATTGACTTTTGTGCAGGGTGAAAGATAGGGGTTTAATTTCATTCTTCTCCAGGTGGAGAGCTTGTAAGGCTAGCATGATTTGCTGAACATGCTGTCTTTCCTCCAGTGCATTTTCTTGGCCCCTTTGTCAGATATCAGGTGGCTGAAATTGCATTTGCTCTTATATAGGTCTTCAATTTTGTTTTATTTATCTATGGGACTATTTTTGTGACAATACCATGTTGTTTTTATGACTATATCTCTGTAATACAGCTTAAAATCTGATGTAGTAACCCCCCGGCATTGCTCTTAGTGCTCAGGTTGTTTTGGCTATCTGAGGTCTTTTGTGCTTCCATAGTAATCTTAGGATGCTTTTTTCCAATTCTGTGAAAAATGTCATGGGGATTTTGATTCACATTGCATTGAATCTATAAATAACTTTTGGTAGGATGGTCATTTTCACAATATTAATTCTTCCAATCGATGAGCATAGGACGTTCTTCCATCTTTTGATGTCTTCCTCAATCTCTTTCTTAAAGAATTAAAATTTTCATTGTAGAGCTCTTTAATGTCTTTGGTCAGGTTTATTCTGATATATATATATATATGCAGCTATTGTGAATGGGAGTGTTTCCATGTGCTCCTTCTCTGATTGCCTGTTATTGGCATGTAGAAAGGTAGAGGCTTTTGTAGGTTAATTTTGTAACCTGCCACTTTACTATATGTGTTAACAATTTCTAGGAGTTTTCTGGTGGAATTTTTTGCACCTCTTAGATATAATATCATATTATCTGCAAAAAGGGATAATTTGAGGTCTTCTTTTCCAATTATTACTCTTTAATTTCCTGTTCTTGTCTTATTGCTCTTGCAAGAGTTTCAAGCACTATGTTCAGGAGAAGTGGAGATAGTGGAGAGCCTTTTCTATTTTGTGATTTCAATGGGAATGCTTCCAGTTTTTTTTCTATTTAGAATAATGTTGGCTGTGGATTTGTTATATATGGCTTTAATTATGTTGAGGTATGTTCCCTCCAGTCCAGTTCCCTATAGGACTTTGAACATAAATGCATGTTGAATTTTGTCAAAGGCCTTCCCTGCATCTATTGAGATGATCCTGTGGTTCTTGTCTTTGAGCCCATATATATGATTTATGACATTTATTAACTTACATATATTGAACCATCCCTGCATCCCTGGGGTAAAGCCCTCTTGATCATGGTGGATGAACTTTGTGATGTGTGTCTTTATGTGGTTTACAAGTATCTTGTTAAGAATTTTTGTATCTGTTTTCATTAACGATATGGGTCTATAGTTTTCATATTTGTTTGTATCTTTACCTGGCTTTGGTATTAGAGAGATGCTGGCTTCATAGAAGGAATTTGGAAGTTCTCCCTCCATGTGTATCTTTTTGAATAAATTAAGTAGTATTGGATGTAGATCTTCTTTAAATGTTTGATAGATTTCTTCTCTAAATCCATCTAGTCCTGGGCTTTTCTTAGTCAGGATGTTTTGTATTACTGTCTGAATTTCTTTTTGTGTTATGGGTCTGTTTAAGCTGTTAGTCTCCTCTTGGTTTAGTTTTGGTGGTTACTATGCTTTAAAAAGGCATCCATTTCTTTTAGGTTTTCAAATTTAGTAGTGTATAAGCTTTTAAAGTATTCCCTTATAATGTTCATAATCTTTCTAGTGTCTGTTGTGATGTTTCCCCTTTCATCTCTGATTTTGTTGAGTTTGAGGTGCTCTGTCTTTCTTTTGGTTAACTGGTCTAACCATCTGTCAATCGTGTTTATCTTTTCAAAGAATCAGCTCTTGGATTTGTTGATTCTTTGTATCATTTTCTTTATTTCAATTTCATTAATTTCTGCCCTGATTTTTTTCTTTCTTCTCCTTTGCTGAGTTTGGGTTTTGTTTGCTGTTGCTTTTCAAGTGTCTTGTGTTGCAATGTTAAGTCATTTATTTGAGGTTTTTTGATTTTTTGATGTAGCCACTTAGAGCTTTAAACTTCCCTCTAAGGTCCACTTTCAGCGTGTCCCAGAGGTTTTGTTGTGCTGTATTGTCCTTTTCATTTAGTTCCAGGAATACTTTTATTTCTTTCTTAAGTTTTCTTTTGACCCATTTGTCATTTAGGAGAGTGTTGTTTAATCTCCATGTGTTCATGTGGTAATAAGGACTTCTTGTGGTGTTGATTGTATGCTTTATTGGATTGTGGTCTGATAGAATGCATGGAATTATTTCAAACTTTTTGTGTTTGTTGAGGTTTGTTTTGTGCCCCAGTACATGGTCTATTTTGGAGAAGATTCCATAGGGTGCTTAGTAGAAAGTATCCTTTGGTGCTTGGGTGGAACACTTCATAGATGTCTGTTAGGTCCATTTGATAATTGGCATTGTTTAGTTCAAATGTCTCTCTGTTAACTCTCTGCCCTGTTGGTCTATCTAATGGAGACAGTGGGGTATTGAAGTCCCCTACTATTAATGAGTTGGGATTAATCTGGGTCTTAAAGTCCTGAGGTACTGTTTTTGTGAAATTGGGTGCAGCAGAGTTTGGTAAATATATGTTCATGATTGTAATATCTTCTTGATTTATTGTTTCTTTGATCAGAATGAAGTGGCCCGCTTTAATCTCTTCTAATTAGTTTTAGTTTAAAGTCTATTTTGTCAGATATCAGAATTGTTATGCCTGGTTTTTTTCTTAGTATCATTTGCTTGTTATATTTTTTCCATCCTTTCACTTTACGATAGTGTCTGTCCTTGAAAATAACATACGTTTCTTGCAGACAACAAAAAGATGTGTTTTGTTTCTTAATCCATTCACCTAGTCTGTTTCTTTTGACTGGGGAGTTCAGTCCATTAATATTTAAAGTTATTAATGAAAGATGAGTATTGAATCCTGTCATTTTTCTTTCTGTTTACATTCTTGATATAGACCTACTTTTCCACAGTTATACCTTCATTGACATTCTTTCCCCAAACCCTTAGGCATAGTCGTTCCTTTCTTCATCAATTTGTATTGCTTCCAGAACTCTGTGAAGTTCTGGTTTTGTGGACATGAATTCCTTCAGCCTATTTATGTCATGGAATAATTTTCTTTCCCCTTTGACTATAATAGACATTTTGGCTGGATATAGTAATCTGGATTGGCATCTGTGGTCATTTAACACCGGGAATCCTTTGGTCCAGGCTCTTCTGGCTTTCATAGTTTGCACTGAAAAGTCAGCTGTAATCCTAATGGGTTTTCCTTTATATGTGACTTGTTGTTTCTATTTTGCAGCTTTCAGTATTGTCTCTTTGTTTTTTACATTTAGTGTTTTTACTATGCTAGGCCATGGAGAGTTTCTTTTGTGGTCCTGTCTGTTTTGTGTTCTTATTTGCTTCTTGCATTTGTATGGGTATGCCTTTCTTTAATTTTGGGAAATTTTCTTCCATGATTTATTGAAGATCTGGTACATGTCATTATCTTGGGATTCTTCTCCTTCCTGTATGCCTATGAATTGTAAGTTTGGTCTTTTTATGATGTCAGACAATTTCTGCATATTCCATTCTTGTGATTTCTTAAATTTTTCATAATTTTTTCTTGAGTCATCTAGTTTGTCCACTTTATCTTGCCAGTCTTGATATTCTGTTTTCCATTTCATTCATCCTATTGATGAGACTTTTTCCTGTCATTTCTAATTGGCTTACTGTTTCACTTCCTTCTTCATTTCAGCCTGAGTATTCTTCAATATTTCTAACTCTTTTCTGAATTCGTTCAGAAGTTTATCCCTTTCTTCCTTCAGTTCTTTGATTTCTTTGTTTGTGTGTTCCTTAAATTCACTGAATTCTTTTATCATATTTTTAACTGTTCTTTTGAGTTCCATGTCCTGCATTATCTCTAGGAGGTTTTCATTGTACTCCTCTAGAGGACTATTGGTATTTGGTGGGGATATGTTATCTTAGTTTTTCCTGTTATTATTTTTTTTCTGTGGTTTTGACATGTGAATTTCTATTGTAGTTTCTGATTCTTGTATGAAACTCAAGCCTTCAAGTTTAGGTCTGCTTCTTTTTGTGAACTTTAAGTGTCTTTGTGTTTTACTTTTTGGGCATCAAAAGCTGGTTCTTCTTAACTTCTGGTTCTCTCTTTTGGTTTTGTATTGGAATAGCCAGATTGCTTTTCTTCAGGAGTTCCCCCAGAGGCCCAAGTCAGATGAGGATCAGATGCTCTCAGGCTTTCTCCTTAGGTCTGGATCCCTGCAGGAAATATTTTGGCCTCAGAAATTTTGCATTTGGACTGGACTGGGAGCTGGGCCCAGGAAAGATTCTGGTCTAGGGAAGCTGGTGACCATGCCACCCATAGATGCAAAGGAAGATGGGGGTGTGGGAAGTGGCCCCAAAGTCTCATGGGGACTGCACTGAGGACCTAGGTTGGTTTGTAATGCAAAGGATCAGGAAGAGGAAAGGTCAGCCCCAGTGTCCAGGAAAGAGGCTGGCAGGTCATGCAGGCCCAGGGAAGTGCAGAGAGATGAAGGCTGGGCCATGCCCTGAGTGCTCCTGTGGACCTGAGAAGGAACTGAACTAATCTGGATGCAAAGGATCAGGAAAGCAGCGGTGGTTCCCCAGGTGCCTGGGGCACCACAAAAGGAATGGGATGGGACCCAGGCTAGGACAGATAGGCTGGGGAGATGGGAGGGTGAATGAGGCTGGGGGAGTCAAGGCACAGAGGGTGCAATGGACTTACCCTGGAGAGAAGCCTTTTGGTCGGAGAGATCGACTTCTATTTTTAAGTAGCATCACCATATCATACTGTGTTTTACTTCTGGTATATTCCACTCAATTTTTATTCAACATTCTATTCTCACCATCATTTACATCATGGTAGAAAAGAAAGAGAAATTCACTCAAAAAAGCTAATGTATGCCAGTACTATTGAATAAATAGTAACTATTATATGTTATCAGGCAAGATGCCTCAATTTTGAAGCATTTGTATGGTTTTTCTTTTTGTGAATGTACTTTGTTTCAGTTGCCACAAAGGAGTAATTGGGCATGCCTTTGCACAAATCCTACATACAGTAATTTCATAGACATGCATATAGTTTTCATGAGTGTGCTATCTCAGTTAAAACTACCTGAAATAGATTTATTTTGATGAGTCACAAAGTTGCTTTTCATGATACGAAAAGGAAAGTGATATCCAATCATTGTCTGAATTCATTGACAAAATAAGTTATACATTTGATTTCATATCCTCAGTATAATACTGTATCTCCTCCTAAAAATCCCAAAGGAAAAATTACTATCCAGGTGTTAATCTGTGAAACTAAACTAATATTGTTTCAAATAGGATGATAGGCCTCTGGTAGGCTATACATTTCCATCAGAAATTGGAAATATGGGAAGGAAAGAAAGTTGATGAGTCTTAAGTAAATGTGAATTGGTGTAACAAAGAGCCATTTTACCTTAGGGTTCAAGAACCACCTTAGGATCTACACTCTGTCTTGTAGACCTCCTCCTCCCACTATCCTCCCACTATGTGGATGCACAAGGATGATGATCCTTGTACCTAAACTGGAACTGGGATCTGTTGAAGCGAAGCTTATGCCTGGTCTCCATTAATCTGCTACCATGCAGTGCCTTCTTGTGGGCTGCAGTGGAGGCAGTTCTAAGGGTCCATAGACGTTTTTTTTTTTCAGTTTGTTTGTATTTGACAGATAGCACACTTTTACAGCTTATCAGCTCTCTGATCTTACAATGTCTGGTAGTTTGCTTCATTTTGTGTCACTTTTTCTGTTTCATTCAAACTGCAGGGTTTGCTGCGGGGGTATCTGATCAGGCTAATAGTTCAATTTTAATAATTTTGCTATCTAAAATTTAACCACACACTTCAGTATTCCCTGCAATATGGATGTTCCAAAGGTATAATTTTATTTTTGTTTAGCAGTTTCTTTTTCAATTCATTTATCTCTTTTTGAATTTTAATTGTGTGAATCAAGGAAAACCAGGACACTCACAAAATTCCTCAACTAAGTGTTGAATAAGATGATTCACATTTATCCCTCTCAAGAAACACTTCAATAAAAATATAATTCAGCTAAGCTCTCTGATACGTTCCAAAGGTATAATTTTATTTTTGTTTAGCAGTTTCTTTTTCAATTCATTTATCTCTTTTTGAATTTTAATTGTGTGAATCAAGGAAAACCAGGACACTCACAAAATTCCTCAACTAAGTGTTGAATAAGATGATTCACATTTATCCCTCTCAAGAAACACTTCAATAAAAATATAATTCAGCTAAGCTCTCTGATACCTTTTTCTAAGCATCACTTTCACTATAGTTTCCAATCATTAGTCATCATGTTCATCTATGAGTCCATCATAAGAAACTTACTATCTCTATTTCTCCCAGTGTTTTCCTCTCTAGAACTTGTGTATTCTGAAGAAAAACAAAGAGCTCGTTATAACTGGTTTTTGTTTGTTTGCTTGTTTGTTTGTTTCTGGGCCCTCATCAGAATTACCCATAGCATTCTTTGTACAACCTCAGTGAAATTTCTATTATGTATCTCAAAACTTCCAACCCCTACACCTTACTCATTCCCAAAGGTGAGTCCTCTGGATAGGTGAATAAAGAAGAGTAAAATTGGGCCTTTATCTCACATCAAGAATAAAAATTTTAAAAATAAAATAAAAAAGAAGAGGATATGGGGTGTGGAGGGTGCCACATGTTGTGGGTGGTCTGAGGAAAGTTGGATGGGGGAGGGTTTGGGTATTATTAAAATACATTGTATACATGTATGATTTCTCAAAGATCAAAAATATATTGAAAAAGAATAAAATGAATATATATGTGTGTGTTGTACAAAATAATAGACCTCATTGTAATATATCTATAAATCATTACATTTAATATTGTTGTGGAAACACCCTTTCACTCAGTGTCAATTTCTGTCACCGTTCGTTACATGTTGCCACTACAACATCATGACCTGTGTGACAACAGCATTTATATTTTGCAGTTTGAAGGCCGAGAAGTTCAAGATTGAAGTGATAGCCTTTTTAGATTTAGCTTGGAACTCTCTCCCTTGTTTGTCCTTTCGTTTTCAGGGGAGGGATCTTCTCTAGTGTACAGGCACTCATCTCCCTCATGATAACTTTAAACTTATGATTTCATTGCTTCTTAAAAGGTCGCCTCAAAAATACCAGAACACCATCCAAACACAATTTGATCTCTGAATTTTTGTGAGTCTCAACTATATAGCAGACAACACTATTATTGGTAGTGTTAAAATTAGGGGAAGTTTTATCTATTATATATCATTTAGTTTTGAAAGCTGAGCCTCAAAACTCATTCCAGAATTGCCACTATGACATATATTTCTATATGTCTATATTTCTATAAATTAATTTTATGACTAACCCAAGAAAATCAACCACTTCCTTTTTTTTCTGTTTAGTACACAGTTGACTTTATTTTCATACATTTTTTTGTAATCATTTTATTATTCTCATCTAGGATACAAGCAAACATCTAAAGCCAAAACAAAAATCAACAAATATCCCATGGAATTATTAGTATTTAATTGTTTTTTCTCCTAAATTTGCCTTTCCATGGCTTTAGTACCTAGATTGGTTATCTGAAATTGCCCTTCACCTTACATGGAAAGTTTGAAAAGGTTTTGCCTGAAAATTTGAGTCAAAGTTAACATATATACTTTGAACTTACATTTTTTTATCTATTCGCTGTATGTTTTATGCAAAATCTAACAAGGAAAAGAAAAGCAAAGTAAAAAAGTATTCTAGCCTGAGAAAATCCGAATATGAATATGTATGAAACTAATACAGCATTGCTTTCAATCATAGCCATTTAACAGTATGTCTAAATACTGCCTAGCTATACTTCTATGTCTCTTAAAATATTTGGAGATTAAAGAAATAAATATTTATGGGATTTTAATATCTATAAATGTATGAAAGAAAGACATAAATAGATATTTTATGGGGGTCAGATTTTTTTTTCCTGCCAGTTGTTAGAGAAATTAAAATTGAAGGATCTACCAACTGGATAACTTTCTGAGTCTTTGTTGCTAATCTTAACATGTCTCATTCCTATCACAATAAATCCATTCTTGGTTGACTCATTCTTTAGCAATTAACACAATTTATCAGGTCATGAATATGCAACAAAAATAACCCTTGACAGATTTTTCTCCAGCCTGATTATGAAACCAGGCTGCATTTTTCCATATGGCATTCCAACTGTTGGCACAATTGTTTTATTTCATTTGGCACTGACTGTCCTATTACTGTCTTCCATTGCTTTTTCCTATCAGTATGCATCCAAATTAACCAGTTCTGCCACCTAAAGCAGAACTTACAATCAATCATTACATATTTTTTAAATGACAAGAACATTTTAATCTTTTGGGTGAATTTTAAGCAAAGAGCTGAACTTACTTGTGTAAATAAACAGTGTGGAAGAATATTTGAAGGCATATTGTGCACTAACTTTGAAAAAGTGTTTATCTTCTCTCATATATAATTAGCAGAGGTGAATGCAAAGTACAGGAGGATCTTAGATTTGTGAATTTTTTTAAGTACTGTTGAAAAGCAGTTTTTGAAACTTTAGTCAGCCACAGAACCTGTGTGTGTCTCAGTGCAGTCAACATTGATACCGGCTATTTGTGTACTTATATTAAGAGGAAGAGGACAGAGAGAAAAAGAAGTGAAATACATTTGATTCCTGTATATTTTTAATAGGAAACTTG
Organism: Nannospalax galili; assembly: GCF_000622305.1. NCBI lineage: Eukaryota > Metazoa > Chordata > Mammalia > Rodentia > Spalacidae > Nannospalax > Nannospalax galili. The sequence continues at coordinate 209,573 of NW_008338715.1, read as the reverse complement.
GGATAGTTGTGCGATAATTAATGTGCTATTATTTGCACAGTAGTACTGGTATTTGTCTTCATCAAGTTTATAGTTTGATTAAAATTTAATACAGCTGGCAAAATAAACATTTTTGTGTAAAAGTTTAATGTGATTTAAAGGCATACCTGTTACATTTTTCTGAGCCTTTAAAAGTCAATAAATTTTTACAGAGATTTGTTATCTTGAGATAGATGGGTATTTTAAAATTATGTTTCATTCTGTTTTTATTATATTAATAGTTTGGCAAAAAGTAAACTGAAGTGTATGATAAAGATATTGTTTTATTTAAAATTAGACCCAAATTAATGGTGTTTAACAGCTCCATATACATAAATATTGATACAATAAAAAATAAAGATTCATTCATAAGCATATATTTTGAAATCAGAAAACATAGTCTTAATACTGGAATATCCCTAGAAACTCACTGCCATTTGTAACAAATTTATGAAATGCGTGTTAAACATGTATGTCCACATTTTGTTTTGATAGAAGCAGATGAACTCACTCAATGAGCCCTTTAGCCATCAAACAAGTATGAGCATTACACAAAAGATATGTTAATGCACAGCATAATCTTAATGGATGTCAATTCTCAGGGATTCAATGCTCCTATAGGGCACAGTCCTGCCACAGCGGCTTCATCTTCTGCAGTTACTTAGTATTCAGTTTTCTAGCTGCTAAATATCCATGTCATCACAGCAGACTGTGAAATATTCAGCGTCCAACACTTGGCAATTGATAAGATTTGTGGGACATGAACACTTCTAACTACTTTCAAGTACCAGATTTTGTTTATATTCACCATGGGTCTTTGTTTCATTCTTGATGCCACAGAAACGGGTGCTCTCCTGACTAAAGATTGAACTTGAAAGAGAGAAAATAGAAAGTCATACATTTGGAAGGAGAGACTTGAGAACTTCATTATCCTAATCCATGTGCCCATATGAAATGTACAAAAATCCAATAAAAATTTTAAAAATATATCAAGAATATTCTCTCCTTTGGTGTTCCATGATTGGTAAGTAGGTAAGAATAGAAAAGACTGACAATGTGGGCTTATGTCCTGGTTGTTCTCAAGACCATCTTGTGTTTCTTTTAATCTGAAATGGGAGAATCATACCACCACAATTTAACTTAAAATTTTCCTCAAAGTTTTTTCAAACAGAAATGTCGACTCTCTGTTTCATGAAATCTTATATCCCCCAACAGTTTAGACTGCTAATATTAATAGAAAACATAAGAGAAGAAGTAGATAAGGGAAAATGCAGCAAGTTATCCAAGATTCAAGGTGTATTACTTGAGCAAAGACATGGGGCTTTGCTCCTTCATCTGAAATTTTAGAGTGTCTAATAGTTAAAAAAAAACTATTATTATTCATTTTTTAAATTAGTTATTGTGTTAGACATATATCACCAATTATTCAAATTAAATTCTGGGAATCAAAGGATGGAAAGAAGAAAGAAAAGAGGTCATAGAAAGAGAAAGAGACAATAGGACAAAGACCTTAAATTTAATGATACAATAAATCACAAACAATGTCTCAACGTGGTTAAAGTCTCACAGCAATCGATTGGACATTAATTCATGTCTAGTTGATTATTATAAGATTAAGTCATCTGAAATACAGGTAACAGGAGAGGTTGTGAGTTAACTGAAGCAAAACTACAAAGCATAATGACATTTCCTCAGAATTCACGACTTATTCTAATTTGAAATTTAAGCACAGTTCCAATAAAGCGAGACAAGTTCCCATTACCCCATGAAAACACAGACTATGTTACAGCACGTTTCCCACCAAAAGGAAAAAAAAATTCATTACTTAATAGTGAAGTGCTGAAACCATTAGTACACCCTTTTAGACTTAAAATAAACATGTGTATTATGTGTCTGTAACTCCCAAGGGATATCATAAATGGTGTCATAATGCATTGTGGATCCATTAGTAACAAAATAATTTCAAACCACAGGTCTTGAAAATGGACCAAATTGAAAAGCGTTTTATACACACACTCCTTTATTTCAGAAAAGGAAAAGAGAGAGAGGGAGAGATAAGGAAGGAGATAAAAAAGAAAACCTTAAGGAAAAGGAAATAAAGGGAGGGGAAGGGAAAGGAAGGGAAGGAAAGGGAAAGGAGGGAGAGGGGAGAATGTCTCCGGTATTTAAGTGCACAGTCAGCTTAAAACTCTTTCTGCTAGTTCAAGTTGTGATGTATCATGGGAAAATGATCAAGTCACATGAAACTGTACTTTGAAAAAGTTGTTAATTATGAAAAATTAATAAAGCATATGGACAATATACACTTACTCAACAGACTTTTTATGATAAGACAAAAGAGAACTGTAACATTTTAAAATTAGGACACAAGATTCAATTTGGAATAGATATTTCAGGACATGCTAAAGCCTGTTTATATAAATCCTGTATTGCAAAAGCTAATTGGCTACTCAGTGTGACTTACAACATCACCCTTATACCTAAATTGCCATAATTACTATGACAAGAGGGGAGTAGAAAAATTATAGATATGAAAGACATAAACTACTTGTTTGTAAAAAAAAATATAGGGTAGCATTTTAAAAGAAAATAATTTATACCACAAGCTTCCTCTTTTTGAAATATTTTATTATTTTATGTGTTCGAGTGTATTGCCTGCATGTATATGTGTGCACCCGTGCCATGCAATGCCTCGGTGGTCAGAAGAAGAGTTTGGATTCCCCTGGAACTGGAGTCAAGGATGGTTTGTAGCCACCCTGTGGGTGCTTGGAAGAGAACCTGGGTCCTCTACAAGAGCACTCAGTGCGCTTAACCACTGAGCCATCTCTCCAGGCCCAGGCTTCCTCTTTTTTAAAACTATGCTCGCAGAGAGATGATGTAAATAAGTGATGGATATTGCTTATAATATGCTACCCTGCAACCAAAGTGGTATCTGTCTGAGTGCTTTCATGATAGCAGGATGGTTAGAAGGATATTTTTCAGGTAGGGTTTTTAGGTTTTATTTTTTATTTTTTATAGTTTAGATAGAAGATAGAATTTTCCAAGAAATGTACCTGCATTCTTGGTTGCTAAATAGTGTCCTAAGGCCACCAAGCTCCATTAAATCTCTTGGATTTTTTTTTTAAGAGCCATGCTGAGAATAGTGATTCTGATCATTTTTTTGCAAGAAAATATAGGCATATGTTCATTCATTCTGCCATGTTGCACTTAAGTGATTAAAAATTCATGTTCCAAGTAGGAAGCTGTTAAGTAGCTAATTATTTATTCTGTTTACAAGATATGCCCAAACTGGTTAGGGGAAATGGATGCTGGGGGCTGAAGAAAGCGTTAAATATATTTAGGGTGAGAAGGGCAGCTTGTGTCCTGCTGAGTATATTACCAAGTGGTACAAATTGAATGAATGCCTTAAGCACACAAACCACACATTAAATAAATTAAGTATTCATTTTGGGAAGATATGGAGTATCCTTTACCTCTTGATAATACTACACATAAAACCTACTTGAAATTTGTTGTCAGAGAAACTCAATTCATTATGTATCCCAAACTAACTTGTTGAATGGAAGAACATTTAAATCGAATTGAATATGTATCATGGTAATGAGTTTTTAAAAGAATAATTTGGGGAATTAAAATCATAATAAATTATGATAAATTTATTTGACTGAGAACTGTATGAAATATATGAAAGCTCAACAAAAATTTTTCAAAAATGATAAACATTTAAAAAATTTTAAAAAAACATTGAAGTATTAAAACTGAATTTAAAAGAAATTTGCAATGTTTACTAATTCTCCTTGTGAAATATACCTTTTAAAGCCCTCACAATTGGTAAGATAGATATGAACGGGATGCTTGACTATGCCAACATTCTATTCATTGCTTTACATGTGCTTGCTCTTAACCTTTACTTTTTTTACATGACTACATCAAGGCCTTAGGACAATATGCCAACATTTTATTTATTGTGTCATATACATTTGCTTTTAACTTCCATTTATTAAATTGATTAATGCAAATGTGTTAGTTTAATCCCAATTACAAATGATCATTTTTTGTTTGTTTGGGTTTTGTTTTCTTTGACAGGGTATCCCTAGTCCCAGCCTGCCTGTAACTTACTATGTGGACTGGACTGGCCTCAGTCTCACAGAAATCTGCCTGTTTCTGCTTTACATGTGCTGGAATTAAAGGTAAATGCTACCATGCCCAGTGCTCAGTGATTTTTATATTACTCCTTACTGATACATTCACTTAATAGTTGTGTCGATCTACAGAAATAGTTTGTTATTTTTTCTTTTTGTATGTTTGGAATTTACAAAACATATAGTTTAATGCATATACATATATTGCTTTAAAATACATGTTGTCCTGCTATTAATAAGTTTATCATGCCTGTAAAATGAATGCAATTGATGAAACATTCAGAGTATAGAAATATGATATACAAATATCAAAGCATGTTTTCAATTTCCTGGAATAGAAGACTAATGAGTATTTCTTCTTCAATCACTAGAGCACTGGTCAGAAAAACATAGCTTCCAGGATAATTCAGATGGTATTAATAAGATTGCTGTTTCTGTAACAAATGTCTGGCATAGATAAATTCATAAGTAGGAAAGTCTTATTGTTGCTCATAGTTTCAGAAGGTCAAATTCACTTGATCTTGTGTCTTTTGGCTTGTGCCAATCTGGTAAATAACAGCAGGACTGTAGTGGAGGATACCTGTTCACTTCACATTGCCCAGGAAACAAAGAAGGACGAAGGGCCAGTATATCTTCCTCACATGCCATCAAAATCAGTAACATGTGGGAGAATATTACGCATCATTTCCCAAGTTCTGCTGCCAGCTTGATACACAGACTTGCCCTCCTCTGGACCATAGCTTCTTGTGTGCCGAACTTGTGGATATATTTAATGAAATATTTTACTTCAGTGACGCTGGTATCTTATTAAGCACACAAATGGCCCTTGTGTCTTTCAGTGTCTCTAAACCTCCCCCTGAAACTTCACAAATGAAGACTTCATCATCTTCATTTTCCTGCATAATTATGCTCAAGCTCCCACAGAAAAAACTCATTAAGATCTGCACACTAAAAGGCTTTTCCATCCCAAAGCTCCAAACACTTCCACAACTCCTCTGACCGAGACAAAACAAAATGAAGATAAACAACATAGTCAGGCCCATCAAAGCAACAATCCTAGCCTGGTACCAATTTCTTGGTTTTGTTGACTGTGATAAAACATTCACCAAAACCAAATTGGGGAGCAAAGGGTTTATTTGGCTTATAACTCATTGTCCTCATCAAGGGAAGCCAATGTAGGAATTCTAGGCAGGAACTGAAGCAGGGATTATGGAGGAATGGAACTTGCTTACTTGCTATCTCTGGTTCAGCTACCTTTTTTATAGAGCCTACGCATACTGCCTACAGATTGCACTGCCACTCCCACATCAATTAATAAACAAGCAAATTACCTACAGACATGCCCACAGGACATTCTAATACAGGGAATTCCTCAGTTGAGAGTCCCTCTTCCCAGGAGTGTCTAGGTTTGTAACAAGTTGACAATAACTAACCAGCATACCTTTCTAGCTACAATTATTCATTCTGTGATAACATTATTGCTTTTAAGTTATTTGCTCAGACTTTTGGTTCACTTTGTAATGTAGAAACAACTCTATAGAAATGAAAAATTATTGAAGGCTAATATATTGGAAATCAACTTTGCACTGGGTGAAAAATGTAGAGTATCTCTGCATTCTCTGCAGACATAATAAAAATAGTCAAAATTATGTCACTATTTTTTAGGACCTCCCATGTATACTTAAGAGAGTTTTTCAACTTTTCAAAAGCATTGGGAGGGGCGATGCATGTTATTGGTAGAAAAACTAATTGTTAACCTTACCCAGCCCTGAATTCTGCGTGGTTCAACAACAAGTGGCCTAACAAGATGTGATGACTGTTGCAAGAGTGACATGAATATTATGGGCATGAACAGTCATTTTCTAATTGAATTTAAGTTTCACTTCAAATTAGTAGTTGATCAGTTACTAATTTGAATTCAGAGCAATGGCAACAGCATGCACAGTACTACTAAGCTCAAGACAGACAAAATTCCAGCATAGATTCTGGGAAGTGTACAAGAAATCCTAACCCTAAATGAGTAACTATGAACAGTCAAAGGCTGCCTGGAAGGAGAGAGTTAGCATCTTTTAAGTCTGTGAGTCTTGGTAGGTTAAAGGGGCTCCTGTGGATGGAGCCCCACCAAAGGACATTTGGGGACATAAATTTGATTCTATAGGCCTTTATGTACATTCTCCCGATTAATATAAATGACAAAACTGCATTCATTGACAATGAATTAGTTGGAAAAAAATAAAACAGTTAAAAGTCACGTTCAATGAATATTTTGATATTGACCAGTGTAGATTCATATTAGCACTGCAAAGGAGATTTGTTTAAAGAACATGAAAATAATACATTAAAGAACTCATTCTCTTCATAAAAATAAAGTGCATTAAGGAAGAATATTATTCAAATGAATATGTACTTTGAATGTCTGCCACTTTGAAGCAAGATGATAAGGTTTCATTGGGAGATTGAAGTAGATTCATATAATAATGTTTTCTGCTTCCTGTCTTCTGCCTAGTTTCTAAATATGCATGTAGATTTTATTTATACTGTTTGCTGAATGGTTATTGTATTCTCACTCTTAATTCCTTTTAGTTCTATTTTTATCACTTATCTTTAAATTTTACTCTGTGTATGCATGCTAAATTGGACTGTTACATTAGGAAATTTTATGAAAGTATATATTATGCATTGTTTATACTTTTCCCGTCCTCATCCTCTAGTCATTTTCAGTTCTATTTTCGTGCGATATATACACACACATTATTTTGAGTATGTATGTAAGTCTTGTAATCATAAGTGAAAGAAAGAAATTTTGCTATCTGATTGGGGTGATATGGAATCTCAATGTAGTTTCAGTTTGCTTTCTTGCTGTATTATTTATATTTTTCTTGAAGCAAGTCTTCATTTAGTTGGCATGGATCTTTCTGTGTTGTCTTGGCTGGACTCAAACTCATGATTATATTTCCTCTCCTACTATATTTAATTTCAGTTCTCATCATTGATGGTGTAAAATGACAATAAAATTATGTTTGATCTTCACATATTTATAGAGTAGCCAGTGAATTTGATTAGAATTAGTTTATATTTTAAATTGGTATTTATTAAATAAGTTACTGTTACATATGCAGATATTCTGGTAAATTTCTTTAATCCAGTAATCAAATGGAAAGTCATTAATTAAAAAAGCAATAATCTACACTGGATATAAATATAATTTCCATATCAAAGAAACTATAGTTTGTTCTATGGTTTCTTCCTATGATGTTACAGTTGGAGACCTCCTTCAGTGACTGACTGTGATGCCTTCTGATTACAGAATTTGGTGAATTCTAATATCTTGTAATTCATTTCTCGATGCAGAATCTTCTTAGAGTGGTTGGTTACAGATTTTAAATCATGGAAGAAATTCGCTTGTTAAGGTGATTTAGTGAAAATAAATCATAGTTCCTGCAAGTAATGTATATTTTAAAAGCTTAAGAAAATTCCAAGAACATAATAAAAGGAAAAAGAATACTCAATTTCTTCTCCTCTGGGAAGACTATGGTAACAGATGAGAACAGATGTGTCTGAATAGTGGGAGCATATGACTGAATGTCCTTTATGCTCATAAAAGAGAGAGTACTAAAGCACTAGTTCATTTTTACTTGGCACTCATTCTCTATTTATGTCGCTGAAAATGATAACTGAATGACTTTAATAGTCTAATTAGATCTTATATGTCCTAAAACAAAGGAAACCACAATAAAGGTAGGTGCTCTTGAGAAAATGGCAGAACTGGAGGAGTTTCTTAGCCTCAGCCTCTTGTGATAACACTGATTTTAATAAGTCGCCATGGATGAAAATTTCTTTTTGGAAGTCTTGCACCCAAAGATGAAAGATTCTAGAGCACTGAATTTAACAGGATGTTAATTAGTACTGTGACTGTGAAGCATATGAAAGCATAGGACTCACTATTGAAGATAAGCATGTAGTCAACTCAGAATAGGGATGAATCTGAGAAACACATCATTGGCAACTTTTGTCATTTTTGAACATCACAAAAGGTACTTGTTTAGATATGTACTTGTCAGAGTGCACAAAAATAGATACCAAAGCCCTATGCCCATTGGTTTAAAATACAGATTATTAGGCTGCAGACATGAACATCATGCAATTCTACTGATAAATTATACAATAAAACTTTTCTAAAAATCTAGTAAGTATGTAACTTAATAATAGTGTTGATTATGATCACTATACATGATTATGCACTGTGCATACTCAGTTGCATGTATTATATTTTGTGTGACTAAGAGTGCAGTAGGTTTGTTATAATATTGCCATTTCAAATAGGTGAGTAATTCATTGTGTTATGACATCAAAACAACAATCACAGGAAATATGACTATTTACAATATTGTTATACATTTTTCTTATCACCCACTATTTACTCAAATGTTATTATGACTTTTATGAGTTTACTAGATGTGAGAGCACTGTAATGAGGTGTGATTATGTATAATGGCAAATAAATCTATTATGAATATTATAAAATGACAAAGCTTATCTATGTTCACATTTTAAATATTAACCAATTTTATGGATATTTTAGAGAGTGTTTATTTAATTTTAATAAAAGCTTTTTTATAAACAAAATTGTTTATTGTGGCTTGTGACTCCAGAGGTGTAAGAGTCCTTCATGGCAAGGAGGCATGGCAGCAGGTGGCAGGCATGGTGGTAGGATGAGGAAGCTGAGAGCTCACATCGTCAACTACAAACATAAAGCTGAAAGCAGGTGGAAGTAGGGCAAGGCTATGAACTCTCAAAGTGACGTTACTTCTTCCCCCAACAAGGAGGAAAAATGTTTCAGCCACACACATGCACATACAGCTATCTACTCGGCACACTCCTAGTGTCCTTCCTTCTTTTCTTCATTCCCCTCTTCTTCCTTTCCCAAATGACATCTGTGCCCTTCAGAGCTTCCTGCCTTCCATCATGCCTCATTGATTTTTGCCCAAGCCAAAAAAGCTAAGTACAGATGATAAGTTAATTTCCTCCAATGTATACATTGATACTAAGAATTCCACAAAACAGGGTGTTAATCTTTAATATTTAAAGGAAATTTGCTGAACTTTTGTAAATTTTATACAATTCTTAATCAAATTTAGGCCCCCTTTCCCATCCATGCTCCCTCCTGTCCCCCAACTGGACCTCATGTATTCTGCTATACATGTTAACACCTATCCAGACAAGCATTTGCACCCAGATGTCCTTTGGTGCAAATTCATCCATTGGAGTCTAATCAGCCTATCTAGAGATTGTTGGTATGGCCTACTCTCCCTCACCCAGCAGTGATCAGTCTCCAATAGTTCCCAGACAAAGCCAACACACCACCCATTTCCCTCACGCCACTTTGGGCCCTTGTCTGATTGAGTTGTCATGGGTCCTGTTTTCAGTACCACCATTGCCATAAGTTCATATATTCAAGCTTACAGTGGCCTGAAAACTTCTGTTTCCCTAAGTTCATGGACCAACCCTGGCTTTTATACTCTTTCTACCCCCTCATCTGCAGTGGTCCCTGAACTGTGAATGGAAGAGTTTTGATATAGGAATTCTATCCAGGGACACAACTCTTCAGTCCTTTATTCTTTAAATGTCGGCCAGCTGTGGCCTTTTGCTTGCACACTCTGTTGTATAAAGAGGCTTCAGTGGTGAAGCCTGTTCCACTATGTTCCATGAGTCTTAGGTATAGAGGTTCCACTATAGATATGTCACTTAGGACTTGGCATCTCTCAAACAAATACTCTCTGTGTCTAACCAGTTGTGGGGTTCTTCAGTAGCCTCCATCTGTTTCAAAAAGGAGCTTCTTTGATGAGCTGTGTATGGTATACTTGTCTGTAAATATAAAGATTCATATTTAGCATATGGTAAGAAATTCCATCTGCTTAGAGATATGACAGAAACAGGGCTTTCTCTCTTATCTATGACCTCTCTGATCCTGTGTATTTGGTTGTTTACAGTGGCACCGGTGAGTTCACTCCCACAAGAGGACTTTAACTCCAACAAGATAGTGGTTGATTACCTCCCGGATAACAGTGCCACTACCACACCAATAGAGGTATTTTGCTCTGCTGGTTGTTATGATTATTAGGCTTTAGGGAAGCGTTAAACCACTGATGGATTTTTCTCTCTTAGCAGCTTGCATAGTATCTTACAGAACTGTAGGATTTAGTGAGGTAAATCAGACCCAGAAAGACAAATGATATGTGTTCTCTCTCCCATATTTATGTTATGTTATGTTAGATATGTATGTTTAAATTGGAAAATCTATAGAGGTTACAAAATTAATTAGGATACATGGGGCATGGGATTCTTGGGAGGGGAGAGAGAACACAATAATATAAAGAATATAAAGAGGGTGAGGAGAATAATGGACTAGGAATTATTAAATGGAGTAAGAAATGGGAGAGCAAAATAGAGGAAGTGATATGGAGAGGGATAACTAATACTAAATTCCTTCCAGAAAAGTTGTGTGGAAATCTAGTACTGTAGAAACTTTGTAAAATACATACATACATATACATAAATAAAAAGAGATTTAATGCTATACGGTAAATTGAGTTACCCAATAACAAGTCAACAATGTCCCTACTAGATACCATAGACTAGGAAATAAAAAGCTTAATGAGAGAAATGGACTCCTTCTTTTGGAGTTGTTGACAAGGGGTCCCATACACCCTCAATTGGTTATTGTCATTGGAATTGGTTGCCTTTCACAAACTGACTGTAAGATTACGTGCTAGAGACACTTTGCATGTGAGTCATAGAGCAAACATGGAGAACTCAAGATGTTACTGATCCTTACTCTTCAATTCTACTTCCTAATTTTCATAATGATTGAAGGGGCTATTCATGCTATGCAAAGAGAGAGGTAATAATTAACATTATCTACCTGTGAATCTAGTGGCCTTCAATAAACACTTCCCAGACAACATATGTCCATTGGTACAATACTGGCATGAATGTCATTGGATTAAACAATCATGATATAGCTCATACTTGGCACTGTTACTATGGCCAAGAACCTGTAGCAAGACAAGTCACAGGCTGTAGCGGAGAACCTACTATATTATTCTGCTAAATTGCATAGCATTAAATCTATTCCTAATAACTTATTGTTATACCTGTAGATTAGTGCATTTCTCACCTCTCAGCAGAGATGCTTCTTCCTACAGCAGATGACAGTTAACACATAAATCCATGATTGGTCAATGTGCATAAAACAAATTGTAGAGTGACTTCTCAGCCCTCAATGGTATATATATATCACATCTGCCAAGCTCAGGAACCATTGTAGAAGAGGGGCTGGAATGATCGTATGAGCAGTTTGTGGAATACCAGAAAACTGTCTTGCCCAGACACAACAGACAATTGCTCATATGAACCCACAGCTGTTGTTAAAGCATTCACAAGATTGGCACAAGCCCAATATGTCATTCAAATTGCCTGGGATTTTGTATTCAAGTCTAGGTAAGTGTGTTTAAATTATTCCCAAATCATATTCATTCTACATTGTCAAACTGAGAGATATGTCTTGGATAGCTGATATGAAGATGATTGAAGAATTTTTGGATACTCTGTATAACCTTATAGTTGATGAAAATTGGTTGCTAGAGCAAAGGTTGAATGTGGATGAAACTTTCCTATTCTGAAAATTGGTGCTTGAAAGGACTTTTTCTTATAAACAGGTCAAATCATTGCAATCCTTACTGCTTTTAAAGTCAGGAAAACAATTTCTATTGTTAAGTATACAGAGCACAATGTTTCACATGACAAATCGAAACAAACAGTACCTGCACATACTGAGACTCTATGGTCTTCTAGATTATTTACAGTTCAGATGTCTCCAGTGAACCACAGGGGTAAACAAAGGCTCTAGATGACCTGCCCCTTCTCCACAGACATCATTAGGAATTTCAATGTAGGTAATGGGGAATTGCTATTAGAAAATACCATATTATTCACAATTTTGCCTAAAGTTAACCATACACTCACTCACACCACACACACACACACACACATGCACACACACACACACACACACACACACA
>NW_008338715.1:187818-197314 GCF_000622305.1 Nannospalax galili | reverse complement strand
TGCATAAAGTAAAAAACACACCCACTCACCCCTCACACACACACACACACACACACACACACACACACACACACACACACAAACTAGCATGTAATCCAGCAATCATACTTCTCTATATATCTCCAATGGATTCTCAGTCATTATTTTAAAGAAATATCTGTACTTTCATGTTTCAGGCTGTAATATTTATAATATACAAGATATGGCAACAGCATGAAAACTTGTTAATTAAGATAACGGGATATTAGTGAGTCTTTCCAAAGATGGAAAACTTGCTATTAGCAATATAGATGAACCCACAGGACATTCTACTAAATGAAATAAAACAGGAATAGAATAGAAACTAAGTACTATATGACCTCATGTATGTGTGACTATAAGAACATTTGACTGCAAAGAGCAGAAAGGTTCCTACCCTTAAGAAGTAGAGGAAATTAAGTGACATGTGTTGGTAATATGGTATAAGTTTCTAAGTCTAACACAAATAAGTGTGGAAACATAAAGTAGAACATGGTGACATCAGTTAATAAATAATAGAAATTTGATAAAATAATAGATCTTAAGAGTGCAACACTTCCTACCAAAACAATTGTGGGAGGTTATGGGTATATTAATTATCTTGACTGTAGCGATCATTCTATAGTGTACATATGTGTATATACGTACACATAACATCATGGTGCACACCTTGAGCTTCAACAGTCTTATCAGTAAAACTGACTGAAAATTTGGATATTTTTCCTTAGCCTTAGCACAGACATATATTTATTATAAATGGAGAAATACGACGCTGCACAATGATTCTTTTCAGAAAGATGTATTACATTAGTGTTTTCCATTTGATTAGAGTATTATCACATAGATTGCAAACATAATAATGCTTGTTCCAAATGAATACATTTCAACAGGCAAGAACGCTGCATAGATCCCATGAGTCATATGATGAAACTCTGTTAAAATAAAAATGAGAGCTGATACATTCAATATTATGAGCTTCACTAAAGAAATGAATAGTAAATTTTCAGAGACTGCTTTAGGTTTCTAGAACACACTGCTTTCCTTAAATTATCAAACTTGGCCTAGTTATTCCCACCTTAAAAAGGATTGCACTAGTTCATCCTGAATAAGCCTAGCTGAACAACACAGGAGAGGGAACTGCTAAGTATCTGTGTCTTTAGAATTTGTTTCTACTTTTAAAAATCCAATGATGACAGTCTGACAAGCACAAGTTGTGATATGTTACTTCTCTGTTCCTGAGAAATGTCACCTTAATAAACAATGTAACTGCAGTTTTTACATTTCCTCTTCTTCCACATACTTTCTTTGTTTTTAAGTTACTTTAAATTTCTGTGTATAAGTGTGTGTTCCAGAAAGAAGAGAAAGGGGAAAGAGAGAGAGGGGAGACAGGGGAGAGGGGAGAGGGAGAGGGAGAGAGAGAGAGGGAGAGAGAGAGAGAGGCAGAAAGAGAAAGAGAGAGGAAAGCAGGGAGGGACAGAAAGGAAAATCAACTTGATGTTTAGCTTTGTGCCTTAATTAGGCATTCGTACTAATGATAGGACTTCAAGATGATATATGGGCCTTCTCTCTAGCAATCCACTTACTTTCTCCAGTCTTCCATCATTTTCCAGAAGAGCCTGAACACTCTCACAGGTACACTTGTGTGGAAAGGCCACCTCCAGATGAAACCTTCTTTGTTAAAATTAAATGATAAATTAAACTCTTTAGCACAGCTTGATTGCCAGCAGGGGTTAACCAAATTTCAGCTGAATTAATTGCCTAATGCATTTTAGAGTAGACACACATTTATAATCAATGTGCTTTCCTTTAATTCTTGTTTTTTATCTATTTCATTTTGTATTGAGGAAAGTAGATGATAAAGGTAAGCAAATGTAATTTAAACCAGAATTACAATATTAAATTAAAACTAGGAAAGTTATATTTCACGTAGTTCATGATACAAAATTAGAATTGAAATGTATTATAAAGGAAAACTATTGTTAGAATATTTAGAAAAATTTGTTGAATATATGCATATATATGTATACATATTCCATACCATGTGACATTTATGAGCAATACAGTATGGTTGTGGTCAATATACACATGATTAAAATAATTCAATGCTTAACTTCTTTTATCAGGAGTTTTACAGAATAAGAAACATATTTATACCAAAAGGATGTAGATAAAATATTTGTAAATGCTTCATGAAATATGATGAATGACATTATTTAGACTGAGGTATAAAACATACAGGATAAGAATGTGACCTTGAAGGGTGTTTGGTTATTATACTGTGAATAATGCCTTGAAGGTCGCATACTATGCCAATCTTACTCTGACATTCTTTCTGTGCCTTATACATAAGAAATGACAAATAAATACACACAAGTTTTTATTTCTTACAAGGTATCTGAGTTTGATTTTTGTTGCCATGATAAAACACTGACCAAAAGAAATTTGAGGAAGGAAAACATTTATTTTTTCTTACTGTCCATAATCCAAGTAAGCCAGGGTAGGAACTCCAGTTAGGAACCTGAAGGAAGAAACAAGCAGACACCTTAAAGGACTACTGCTTATTAGATTACTCCTTTCTGGCCTGCCTGCTTACCTACCTTTATATACAACCCAGGTCCATCTTTCTGGGGATGACACCACCCATAGGGGGCTGAACCTTCCTACTTCAAATAGCAACTAAGAAAATGCCCTTCAGGCCAATCTGTTGGAGGAAATTCCTCAATTGAGGTTCCCTGCTCCAGAGTGTGTCAAATTGAAAACAAAAATTAGTCATCAGACAAGGATTCAAACAATCCAGGATTATAGGATGCTTGCACTAATTCCTAGCAAGCACATTTGTGATTCATGCATGTTGTGACACAGACATAACAGAAATGATAGATGATGATAGATAGATAGATAGATATCTGATAGATAGACAGATGATAGATAAATAGATGCACAGATGTTAGAAAGATGAGAGATGATATATAGATGATAGAGAGATAGATACATAGATTAGATAGATGATAGATAGATGATAGATAGATAGATAGATGATAGATAGCTGATAGATAGATGATAGACATATATAGAGAGTGTCACAAGTGGTGGAGGTCAAAGGTTAAAAGGAAACTCTATTTTTTACACAGCAGGGGAGCTGCAGATATAAAGTCACAGGAATTTTGTCAGCATGCATTGAGTTCAGGAGGTGAAGAGGAAGTTCTATCTCTAAAGATCTATTGGAATTTGATAGCTGGTGGAAAGGAAGATTCAGTCTTCTTTAAAGGCATGATCATTAGTAGGTTGACCAAGTTTCACACCCAAGAGTATTTTGGCAATGTAAATTAAATTCAATGGAGAAAAAAAGAAACACACAATGTTGGGTGGGAGGGTGGTGGGAAAGGATTTGAAAAAGAGTTGATAAGGGGAACGAATATATTTAAAATACATTTTATGAAGTTCTCAAAGAACTGGTAATGTTTTTTAAAGCTCATGAAGATTTATACTTATCTATCATTAGATCTTTATAAATGACTCCATAGTCTTGAAGAACAAATTTCCAAGGCTCCACCCCTAGATAAAGATCTACAGCCAATATTTTCTATTAGAGGAATCAGTATTCCCCAGAGATAAGCCCTCTGGCTCTTTAGTCAATTCGAAGTTGTCAGCCCTGAACACTTGTACATAAGACCAACAGTAAATGGAATAGATGAACAGATTATGAATTTCACAAGAGGCTGGAAGACTCAGAGGTGGGAGAATGAGGGTACGAAATGAGGTAAAAACAGTACTCATATACAAAATTCTCCAAAAAGAAAAAAAAATTGTCAGGACTAAGTCCCATGTCAGTTCTAGTAACCAACATGATAGAGAAAGCAAAATATTTGTAGAAATGTCAACATGATTACCTCATAATCTTGTGCTTGGGGCTGAAAATATTGAACAGAGTTTTGTTTAACAAATGATTAAAGAACAACAGATATCAAGCCAAAATTAGATTCTGACACAAAATTATGATTTGATTCTATCAATTAGAAAACACTTTCCTCTGCTGATTACCTAAATTGATGAGTTATGTTTTATTCCAAGAACACAAGCATTACAACACAGAGGCATATAATCTCTTTGAAATGTTAAATTCAATGCCTTTGACTCAGTCTCAACAACCAGAATTTGTAAATGTTACTTGAGACTCTAGAAAACTTGAAGTCTATTAAATTATCTGAAATAGCCACATTTGCTAACAAACATCCAATTGATGTTGATAAAGAACACCAAATACTAAAACAGACCTAATAATCTGATATCTGTGTTTTCACCTCAGGAAATATCTTAGGTCAAAATGCTTTAATTGTTACAGCAGCAAATCCTGCAGTAGTCAACTCTTCTAGAAAGGTATGCCCACTGGTGTAATATATAGTGGCACAGTGTTATAGGAGTAAATAATTACTTTCTAATTGGAATGAAGATCTACTTCATAGGATGGAGCCAATACCTGATATTTATATCAGGCCTAGGAACTGGAAGCTAACCATCCCACAGGCCATGGGAGAGGACCTACGCAATTATTCTGTTAAATATATCTAACATTATACTTATTTCTAATGAATTAATGTTATGCCCATAGAACAATGCATTTCTTAACTCTCAGAAGAGAAACTTCCTATATAGCAGATGATGGCTAACACAGAGAACCATAATCAACTGACATGCAGAGAAAGAGACTGCAGACTATTTATCACTGAATAGGACACCTATATCAAACTTCTGCCTCCAAGGGTTCAGGGATCATTGTAGAAGGGGGGCCAGAAAGAATTGTAAGGACCAGAGGTGGGGAAGGCCCACGTAGAAACAGAATTTTTCTGACAACTGGGACATTGCTCATATGAACTATTAGCAATAGTGCCAGCATGCACAGTCCCATATAAGCTCAAACCAAAAAACTTCCCAGCACAGACAAGAGGAAATGAAGAAGAAACCCAACCCTAACTTAGGAAGTATTGGCAATGGATGGCTTCTTTGGTAGGTTGACCATGCTCCAGTGAATGACCTCGTGCTGAAGGGCAGAAAGGCATTTGGGGATACAAATTTTACTCTATAGGGATATATATTAAACTATAGGAAATTTCAAGGGAGGTTATGAGGGGAGGTGAAGATAGAGGAAGGTATTTACATATATCAATATATTATATGAAATTCTCAAAAAATAATAAAAAGAGGAAAAACTCTAAGACCCCATTACAGGAGGAAGATGTTGGTATCATAATCACTGGTATGAGATTGAACTGCAATTGCACCAAAATTGCTGACACAAGAAGGGATGGTTGACCTGAAAAGATTTCACCATAAGGCACATCATCTTACATTTTCAGCTGAGGGTGGATATAATAAATAAATAAAAGTTTGCCTAATGGAGAATCCTGAACAAAATTTCTGATTATTCAGGACTTGGAAGCAAAAAGATTATAAATCTAGAATGAGGTAGAGGCATACAAATGGACTTATGAAAGAGGGCTTTTGTTTGATATGGCTCTGTATCTCTAAAAGGTAGACCATATATTTTTGAACCAAGTATGGTCTCAATAATAATCTCTATTATCTTCAGTCATAATAGTTCACTGGGATTTTTGGGAATTCTGAACATAACCTCTAGACATGATTTTCAGAGTTTAACTATTTGTAAGATTATTGATAAACTTTAACTGTTGATGTGACAAACTTTAGCTGTTAGTGTGACAGGTTCCTTCGAGCTCTTGTGTACAATCTCCTAATTAAAGAAAGAAATGCTGGCAAGGACAAACAGTCCTAATATGATTTGGCAGAGTGGCTGTGATAGAGTAGGAGCAAATAAGTCAGTGTGTGTCATCATATGGATTCCTTCCAGTAGCTTTTTAACTATCTTCCTAACTAAATTTTAAAATAGTTTAAAATTTTATTTTATTTATTATTTTATATGTATGAGTGTATTGCCTGCATGTAAGTGCACACATGTTATGCGATACCTGTGGAAGTTAGAAGAGGGCATAACATGTGGGTGCTGGGAAATGAATCCTGGTCCTCTGTAAGACCAGCCAGTGCTCTAAACTACTGAGCCATCTCTCCAGCCCCAGCCTCCTCTCCAAATTTGGGAGCAAATGCTCAAGTCACATAAATGACCTTGGAGAGTTAAAAAGAGTCTAAACACTAAAATATCATAGGTCCATGAGCATGGATATCTCAGTAGGTAAACCATTTATCTTATCAGGAATTCTAACCAACAGTGAGAAAAAGGTAATTTTCAAGTAAAGTGAGCCAATAATGATGAACGGTTGTATCCCTGAGATCATATGTACTCATAAAGGCTTTTAGTCATTTTACCTTTCCTTTTCTAACTCATCCATGAACAATACCAAGTATATTTAATATTATAAACACAGTGAATATATCATAAAAAACACATCCCTTAGCTAATAAAGAATTGGACAGTCGTGAATGTTACAGATTTTTTTTTCCAGATCTCCTCTTTCCTCAGGACCAAAGTTCACAATAAACTTACCTGTGAATAGTGAGGCTGGCAGACAACTCAGAGGAGATTCTGAAGGAATTTCTCCTCCTCAAACATCAGCTTCTCTCACTGAGTGTCAGATGTTCCTATCCTGAGTATCCCTTATTCCTTCCATGACTGTCTAATCTAGTATGAGATAGCTGCCTACCTGGTTTGAGGTGTGATGTGTCCCACTCTACTCAAAACTCTTTATTTTTAATTTTCTTAAAACTTATTTAAGGTAATGAACGTCAGATCTTAATGTTATCTGAATGAATGTTGCCAACTGATTGCTGCTAGATAAAGGTGAGCTGATCTTCCTAAAACAAGGGACTCTAGATAGGCTGACTAGACTCAGTGGATACTAGGGACACTAGGCTGACTAGACTCAGTGGACACTAGGGACACTTGACTGAATAGACTCAGTGACACTAGTGGCTTGCATTAGGGAATACCTGGGTACTCTGAAAACCCAGTGGGCCTTAACAGGGATGATAAAGTATATGGGCTCCAATACTGGGGCTAAGGAAGGGTGTCAATCAAGGCATATAAAGATGATTGTTTGAGATTTTCTGTATGAAATACACAAAAAAATTCAATAAAATTAAAAAAAAAACTTATTTAAGGTCATAAGGAAACAGAGTCTGAAAGGCTCCTGGGACCCTGCTCATATAAACTTATAGCAATGGTGAAAGCATGCACAAAATCAAAAAAAAAAAAAGAAAAAAAAGAAAAAATAAATAAACAGAGAACTGGGAAAATGGACAGGAAACTCCAATCCTACACAAGAAACTATTGGCAACTGATCATTGAAGCACTGAGAGACTTCTGAGTACACGAATTGGACACAACAGGCCTTAACATATATGACAGAATGCATGAAATCCTGTAGTCAGCTATGGGGAGGGCATGTATATAGAGGAGGAAGTCTAAATATGATTAAGATGTATTGTATGAAATCCACAAAAATTCAACAAAAATATTCATTGAGGGGGAAAATCATTTAAACAACATATATGATCAGTTCTGGAAAATCTACCTCATTTATGTTTTAAAATACTTTAAATGTAGCAATTTGTATGTTGTCCTACATTTTCTAATCAATGTTGGACATCTAAATTTTATGTATTTTATATCCACTCATCTTAACACTTACCCTATAATAATTATTTAGTGTGCTTTCAAAAATTATTTTCTGCAAACTTTGCACAGATAATAAGTACATTTCACTATCACAGATCATATGTGAAATAAAATTGTCAGCTAAAATTTAAGATGTTATGATTTAAAAAACTCTTTTAGAGGTATTTTAGTAACTTTTATTAAATTCTTCTTTGGAAATTTCATACATATGTGTAATACATTCTGATTACTTTAATCTCCTTTTTCGTAGCTCTCTCCCATCCCTATTTTCTTCCCTGTTCCTTGCTACAAATCCTTTTACTACATTCATGGCTTTGTGACCTACTGAGTTTAACCCAAGTCATCTGTGTGACCCTGGATGTAAAACTATCAATTGAGGCCTAATATTTACAGGCTCATTAGTATTTACACAATTGAAGACAATGACTACCCCCACCCTGAGAACCCATCAATATTAAATAATTCAGTAGAGAGACACCTCTGAGACCCTCCTTGATTCATGACTGCCTGTTGGCAGGCCTGGTCTTTTGCAGGCCCACAGAGGACAGTTACTCTGAGGTCATATTGCAATGACTCATCATAACAAGGATATGGCATTTTCATCCCTTCATATCTTTTGGTTCCTACATTCTTTCTTCCTTCTCTAAATAGTCCCTGAGGCTTAGAAGGAACGGTATAGATAACCTTTTTAGGTAAAGGCACTCAAGCTTCATTTAATTTCAGCACCTGGACCAGCTTTGGGTCTGTATTCACCACCATTCATTGTAATGGTAAGCTCCTCTGATTAAGGCTGGGAGTATAAATGAACACAAACATAAATAATAAGAAGGCATTCTGTTTCCATGTCAAAGTAGGTGAACATCAGTAGTATGTTTTTCCCTAGTAACTTATGAACCAAGTTTTTCATTCCTGCTCACAAAAGAGAGAGTAAGGCTACTTTAATTCATGAATCAGGTATGATTAGGTATGACTAGAATCTTACCAGGCAAATATGCAATCACTGTAAATGTTGATAATGACCCTGTTAGTACAGATGTTTATAATTCCTTATGTAATTAATGACAGTCCAGGACAGATATACTACAAGAAAAGGTCAATCTTTACACTAGCTGTCATAATTAATCTTTGCTCAAATATAGAAAAGACCTAAGATTCCATATAAAACTATGTTTTCATTTTCTCCTTCTTTTATACAAATCTTTCTCTATGTTTAGGAAAAACATTTAATGTCTCCTCTTACAAGCCAGAAAAACATATTTACTAAACAAATAAAGATTATCTGTAAATACAAGATTTAGGGACATTTTACAACATAATTATTTTAATGGAGATGTTTAAAGTTTCTAGAGAACTGCTATAATATCAAAGCGTCAACTCTAACATTAAAAATCCAAGGCACCCTCAGAGTTGCAGTAGTTTTAATTTTACAGACTAACTGATCAGTTTTCTCAGTGGGAGAAATTTTATCCATTAAGGGAACTTTGGCAGTCTCTTTGATCATACTAGTTTTTGGATGGCTCCAAGAATGCTAAAATATAGAGAAATGAGGTGACGGGTCCCAGTGAACATTAAATAGTACAAAAGAAAACCTTGGCAGTAAAGAAGGATGCAGCCTCAAATGTTATAACTATCCTGACTGACAAAATCTTATCTAGCATACACTTGGTATTTTAGATGGTATTCAGATAATTTTTAGCTGAATTATTATAATTTCAAATCTTGCAAACATCTGGATTTTCATTTCATTGTCTCCTTAAATGATAAATAATTCGAGTCATGATATTTAAATTCTGTGTCACTGTTTTAGGAAAAGGTTTAAATTAAGTTTAT